>NC_142523.1:19988567-20176419 GCF_964205215.1 Stylophora pistillata
TAGCGAAAAGAAAAGTCGAAAAGTGTTTATCATTTCGTTACTAAATAGAATCAAGTAACACCTCGTTACAGCGTTTGTCACGCAAATCTTTCTGAACAGCGAATCCAACACGGTAGAGTCATATACAGTGCAGTTGACGAAAAAAAAAAAAAAAAAAAAACTGCAGAAAATTTTCGGAATTTCCTCCAGTACAACATCGGGTGAAGTTTTCCCAAAAGGATGAGTTTACAAACTTGACCGTCATATGAGCAGACAGGAAACGTCGCTACTGTACTGAGGTCATCCAGGGCAAGGTATGTAACCCCGCTGTCGCTCTCAGAATAAACAAGAAACATTTCGATGCTCTTGTTATTCTGAGACGAAGCGACAGCAGGGTCTAACCTCAGCAACCCGATGCGGCAACGTCCGCTCCAGAACTCTTCGTTGTTGCAAGAGTTGTGAACACCTACAGTGGAATATTCAAAACGGGAAATCATAGTAAACTACCAAACGTTAGATAGTACTCACACACAAACCCTTCCTACCCCGCTCTGCTCCAATATAACCCCATCTCCCTTCCCCCTCTCCCCTCCCAGTCCAGTAAACTACCAAACGTTAGATAGTACTCACACACAAACCCTTCCTACCCCGCTCTGTTCCAATGTAACCCCATCTCCCTTCCCCCTCTCCCCTCCCAGTCCAGTAAACTACCAAACGTTAGATAGTACTCACACACAAACCCTTCCTACCCCGCTCTGTTCCAATATAACCCCATCTCCCTTCCCCCTCTCCCCTCCCAGTCCAGTTTCATAAGTGTGGCTGGCCACACCCAAAGACCCTTCATTTCATCCGTTCTCGTATCCCCTGCCTTTCAGAGTTTAGTTGAGGGAATGATAGCACTCAACCTTTTCATAAAATATTTCCACTTGTTAACCAACTGCACAAAATAGAGTACAAATAACGCGCGAGGAGTACAATTATCCTGCTATTCTGTACAGTTGGTTCCTTTGTACCTTAAAAAGTCTACAGACTCGTCAAACTACGGGAAACAGATACCTCAATCCCCCCCCCCACCCCCCCCCACCTCTACAGTTAACTGAAGCAAGTCTGACTTTGCGTGATACCACCCCACGTCGATAAACTAACAGATTCTCTCCACCTATCTTCTTTCTTTAAGGAAGTACATTAAGGAGAATCTAATAGTTGATACACTCACCTCTGATACTGTAGGGTGGATACCTATAGTTCTGTCGAAGTCTTTTTTCGTGGCTCCTAACTTAATGGCCACAGCATAGCCCTGTGTGACTTCTCCAGCGTTTGGACCAAGGACGTGAAAGCCGACAACGCGCTCCTGCACAAAAACAAAAGGCGAAGTTAACCCTTTCAGTATCAATGCTGCTGAGTTCCTACAGCGGCCAACAGAATAGGTGCAGTTTTACCTTTCCGTTCCGTAATATTGAACGGTCTACTTACTTGCTACGGTTTTCGTATAATAACCAGTTGATGAAGACCGCAGTAGCATGCAATACTTACATTATCACTTTTGTTGCAAACAAGCTTTGCATAGCAGCCGGACATGTCTCGTTTGGCGACAGTGTACTCCAGAGGTTGGTAATTAGTATGGTACACTTCCACATTCTCTTCCCCAAACTTGGCAATGGCGTCTTCTTCAGACAAACCAATGCAGCCATACTCTAATGGGGTAAACACTGTTGTGGCGACGTTTACATAATCGCACTAAAACAGATACATAGAAGTTAGTATTAGGTAGCGCTGAAGACCTGGATCAAGTGGTCTGGGTTTCAAAAACTTTCGGTCACTTCGCCCTGTGATTGGTCCAGAATCTCGCACCAGTCTCTCAACCTAAGAGACGCAAAACTAAAACCGATCACGCCTTTGGTCCCCCGCTTTTTCTCGCTTTCAAGCAATTTGCTGGTGTTTAATTGAGTTCTTATTGGCTCTTTACGACAGTTTCCTTTCTTCTGATTGGCTGGTCTTATTTGGCCTGTCGCGTTTCCCCGCGCTTCAGACAGTTTGATTGTTTCTCGGAGAGCTCTCACTGGTTCCTCGGATATTTTGGCTTCTCTGATTGGCCGTTGTGATTATTTTCATAAAGATTTTACGGTAATCAATCGTAAATTTGGTCATTATCACTTCTTTGATGGAAAAAATGAAAGGATGTCATTCGAATCCAGCAATTTTCAACTGAGTATTTCACAAACGACACAAACAAAGGCCTCCCTGTATCACAAAAAAAAAATTAATACGGGAGTGAGGCGTAACTAAGATAGCAAGATGTGGAATCCAGTCTCTTCACGCATGTTACAATACACGGGATCGAGGCCTACACGCCTCTAGTCTATGATACTACAAATGAAGTTGCGAGTTTTACTTACCAGTTCGTTTTTGTCTCCATACAAGCGATGTGCAAGTAATCTACCAGCCTGAATGGCAACTGGAGTGAGTTCCAGTTTGTCATCCAAAATATCTCCAATACCATAAATATTTGGCACACTAGTTTGCTCATTGTCTCCAGCGACCACTTTTCCATTCCTACAAGAGAAGAGACATTTGCTGTCAGTCAAGCGTGGGTAACGATTCACCCTTCACATGTTGACATCATTATACACATTCTCCATGCATTTTTTTTTGTACTGACCATCGGTTTCACAGGCAAAACTTCTTAGGATGGCGATCAGTTTAAAAGCTACGTTTTCGACAATGTTAATGCTTAGTAGCAGGTGAGACGCTTCTTACATATGAACCAAATAGTAAACTATCTCATAAAGCGTTCTCTTTGGCACAGAGGTAAGCACCAGAACTCGACGTTCAAATCCTCGTGGGAGACTAAAAATTATCAGCTCTCTATTCCACGTTCGTTTAAAAACTTTATGATATGATATCTTTCCTCGTTCCTACTTTACTTGGTAGTGAGAAGAAAAAAAAACACAAGTGACCATTTTACCCCGTGCCAAACCCACCAACTCAGTCATGCGACTCTACTGAATAGTACTGTCCGGACGTAATTCTCGCCCGAGCAGAAACAGTTTACTGACACGGACGAACACTTACTTTGGATTGAGTTTCACACCGACATTCTCGAGACCAATTCCCTGTGTACACGGGTCTCTGCCGATCGCAAACATCACCTGGTTGAAAAAGTAAACATAGTAATTATATCGCATTGATTGGGTTTATAATGGTTTTCCTTCTGAGATTAATCTAATAAACTCACGCAACGCTCTCACCAATCAAAGCGACACTAAAGCAAGTCGCGATTCTTCGCTCGCGTTTTCCCACCTACAAACTTTCTTTGAGTTATCATTGGCCACTTGTTATATTTTCATCTGTTCTGATTGGCTTTTGTGGCTTCGTCAGTAATCGTTTTCCCATCGCGACTCAAGCTCTTGATTTGTTTTAATTTGGACTTTTATGGGTTCCTTGTGATACATTAATTTCGGTTTTTAATTAACAACCTCACTCCAAAAGAGTTCAGGTTTGTTATACTAGCGTTCATAACACAAGTTTAGCAACAAATCGCCAAACAAATGAAATACTTACAGTGTTGCATTCGATGGAGTTTTCCTCACCAGTGTCTAAATGTTTAAAATGAACTCTTAGTTTTCTGGGTGTTCCTTCTTCTATAAGTTCGACCTAAGAAAAATCCGCAAACAGGAATATAAAAAAAAGACTATTCTTCATAGATGGCTGCCAATGGCAGAATAGTTACATGTGACCACCTTACTGTGCAAATGAAAGAAATAAAAATCTCAACATTTGGGGTAACAGTCTGGTTGACCGCTTGGTACTGGCTATCAATAAAATCTCCAGAAAAAGTCCGGGAGCGGACCGTACGTTCGAAGTTTCGACGGAATGGAAAGAAATGAATATCTTAAATAAAACAAACAAATAAACAAACAAACAACTAAGGGCCGATTATTTAAACGCGGTCTAACCCAAACCGCAGTTTTACGCAAATGATGGGCCTCAGGTATCCTCTAAAAGAGAATTGATTTCAATAAATAAATGTCTCTCTACTGTTAGCTTTCGGCCCTCTTAAAACTGTTCACGAAAATAAATGTTCAGGTAAAAGATTCGGCTAAATTAAACATAGTTTAGAAGCTGTTTTGTTCAACAACGGCTAGACTTTGTTTAAATAACCGGACCTAAATGTATTTGGGGAAGTTATCCTAGAGTACCAAATCTGACCTGCTCTCTTCATGGATAGATTAGGAATGAAGACGAGAACTACAAAAACGACTACAAACGCTACTTCTTCTACAATGCTATATGCACAAACCCTTGTAGGAACTGCTGGTCTTTTGATTTTAATTCCATGGTTAATCATGTCATTGCCAATTAACTCCGCCATTTGCTACAAAAAGAGAACCAATACGTGTCATTAGCACCAGCCACCTAAGATGTGCTCATCAAATTTAAGTTTGAGTCTACAACAGCGGCAGTCAGTAACTCTAAACTCGTACCTTATACATTCAAACACTACTTACTTTTATTTTTGGAGAAAAGCATACACTAAAAATTACTTGAAAGATTATTCTTAGTTCTATTTGAGTGGTCTGGGTTTCAGTGACCATTTGATAAAGGTGGGGAAAGATAAAACAGGCCGTTGGGACTTAGAAAAGGGTGACCGAGACCGCTTTATAGAGGTAACTGCTTAGTAAAGGTAAAAATTACAGTGATTAAGGGAAAAAAAACCGGAATTTCACAACTGACCGCTAAAATACAGGGTGTCCGCTTAATACGGAGCCGTTAAATACAAGTTTGACTGTCTAAAGATGAGTAAGACCGTCTCGTTACATGCAAGGTATGATATATATATGCCGCACAACCCAAGCGTGTATTTGATGCATCGCTAAAACTTATAGAATCAGTTCCCTTTTTTCTCCACCCCTCACTTTGCTTTGCCTTTTCCTCCATGTTGTTGTGAAATCTTAATAAAAGATTTCATAAAAGGCGACCAAGTCTGCTCGAACCTTCTTTCAGTTCCCCATAGAGGAGAGCTTTTGAACCTCTCCTGAAAAAGGTCGCATGATGGCAAACGCGCTTTATGGCCAAACAAGCGCAATCTGTTGCAAATGTCAACTTTGAAACTCTTTCAAAGTGGCCAATCTACATTATCAACTCAGTTAATAAAACCATAAACTTTTCAACGAATGATTTGATAAAATTCAGGACTTCCTACCGAGACAACCTATCTATCGTTTGAAAAGGCTACTACCCTGGATTAGAAATCACGTGCTCCAAGGAACTCAAGCGCAGTTGCTTAGTTATTGACATCGAACCGGAAAACCCACATAATGAGACAAATGATTAATCCTCGGACTCCTAAGAGTGACTACGTGACCAGCATCTGATTTCTCCTTACAAAACCTAACAAAATCACCCCTGAATCGCACGTTATGGTCACGAGAATGAAAGTAATGATCACCAAGTGAAGAAACTCTTTTTGTTAAACAAATTCTCCTTATCAGCACCTTAGGAAATGTATAGAGAACAGTGCGGAGAATATGCATGCTGATGTTAGGGGTGTTAAGGGTTAAGTATCCGCGGTTATTCTAAGGTGCAGTACCTGGTCAAAACCTCGTAAGAGAATGGATCGAACCAAAACAGTTACATCAAGCTTGATCCCAGCTAAAAACCCTGCACATTCCAGAGCAACGTATGATGCTCCTATGATGACAGTCTTGCCTGGACTGTTTTCTAATGAGAACAAATCATCACTGGAAAATGAACAGAGAATGAAAGATATCAATTATTTGAACTTAAAAAAGAAAAGAACGAGGGACAGGGCTTGACACTGACGGTAGCCATCAAGCTACAGACTAGTGGAAACTCAGTTTTGGCAAGTGGTTTTCGATTTCCACTAGCCAGTTTAGCTAGTAAACAAACTGAAATTGTTTTAACATCTAAGTTGTCACTAGCCACTAGGCTAGTAACTTGAAAAGTTAATGTCGAGCCCTGAGAGAGATGCACATTAGACTGTGCAGTCCTAACATCCGAGTGAGGGTAGAGTCCTGACAGGGACTGATGCTGGTAGTAACATCACTAGACTCTGATAATCACTGCTGCTAAGGTTGTTGAAACATTTGTTGCTTCTACCGACAACAGTCCTTCCCAGGACTACCCTACCCAGGACTACCCTACCCAGGACTACCCTACCCAGGACTACCCTACCCAGGACTACCCTACCCAGGACTACCCTACCCAGGACTACCCTTCCCAGGACTACCCTACCCAGGACTACCCTACCCAGGACTACCCTACCCAGGACTACCCTACCCAGGACTACCCTACCCAGGACTACCCTACCCAGAACTACCCTACCCAGGACTACCCTACCCAGGACTACCCTACCCAGAACAACCCTCATCCACACAATCAGACTACAGAACTGAGCCACAAAACCACACGTTGGGGGCGAGGCAAATTTTAGAGGATTCTTTTTTCCCTGTTAAGGCATTTGATGACAACCTGTAATGAAATAAATTTCATGAACTAAAATACTCCATTACAAGATATCCTCATCCCAAAGCTTCACATCACTGTTGTCATGGCAACCAATAATCTCCCTTTTCCTTCTTATCCTCTCATTGTAATCATTATCATTATCACTGTTGTTATCATTGTTACTGCAATCCTCACCATCAAACTCAACATTATCATCATTACCATATTTGGCATCATTTCCAATGTCACAACATGCTAGACAGTCACACTGACATATTATTTCATTACCTGGTGATGCCGTATTCTCTTGCTCCTGGAATGTCAGGATACCGAGGGCGTAGACCAGTAGCAAGAACAATATGCTGAGCCGTCATCTTCCCCTCCTTTCCTTTTTTATCAATAGTCTAGAGATCAATAGTCTAGAGAATGGAAAGAAAAAACATATATAGCCTTAAACTCAAAATTGAATATTTTATACTATTTTGTAAAACAGTATTTAGTGGTTCAGATTGCATTTTCTTCAGAAAATTTAGTAGCAAGAGAATGAGTTAGTAACAGGAGAATATTCTCCAAAACTGTAGAAACAAAGAACTCAGGCCTTCAGTGGAACAATGCTGCATAGTGGCAATTCTCCCACCTCCAACGAACACCTTGAGTAAGGTATACCATAAACCCATCAATGGGAGGCTCCATCTCCGCTGATTCTTTAAGTCAACCGTTTAAAGGGTAGATTTTAGATTTAAAACGGCTTGTTCCCAGGTAATATATCATATTTCTGTTGGGTCAACTGTAAAACATAAAAAAACTCTTTTTTTCGTTTGATGGGAAACAAGAGGATTGTCATAACTCCATTTTGATTGGGTTTTTTTAGAACTCAAACTTTCACTGGGAGCCTTTCCCTAATTAGATCTACTCAGGAAAGGGTTGAATGTGAGGCTGAGTACGGGAGATAAAGGTTCCTGGTTATATGTAACCTTGATTTCAGGGTCTCTATTTTTCCTAACCCAATGAGCAATAAAGTTCACCAGACAAATTATGAAATGAGACTGAGGTCAAAAAAAATATTGTCAATACCAAGGATAAAATTTAATTAGGATGTATGATGGTAGTGCAAGTTCTTACCTTGATGGTGTGAGCATCTGTAAGTTCTCCAATTGCATTTTTATATGTGACCTTTTTATCTCGGAGTTCTACTCTGTAACCCCAGTTAAGGGACCCAATGTGATTCTGGATGAAAAAAAAAAAAAAAAAAAAAAGAATAGTTAACAAAACTTACATCAAGTGTTAATGAAATGAAATCATGGCAGAATGAAGTGAAGTGAAGTGAAAACCTTTATTAATTTATAAGGCTCAGGGTAGCCCCTTCAGACGCAAAAAGCTGTCTGTTATCAATGGGAGCCCTGAGCAACAACATTAAAACATTACACTAAAACAGGAAATAATATAAATAGAGAACTATTTACAAGTAAAAGATTAAAAGATGTATAACACGAAATATCATTAAGATAATTCGTTAAAAAGAGTGCAACCATAATAATAGAAGGATCTTTTTGCAATCTCAGTTCTCACAGCAGGCGGATGTAAGAGGTTGCTTTGTCTAGTAGCACGCGCATGGATTGTATTATTACATTTAAAATATTGTTTAAAATACTGGGGACATTGACCTTGCAGGCATTTCTTAACGAGTTTAAAGACAGATTTACGTCGGCGCTCCTCCAACGTGGGCCATTTCAGAACGTCCATTGCCTGCTTGCTGCGCACAGTTCTAGCCACTATCCTAGCAGCCCGGTTTTGGAGGGCTTCAAGGTCTTGTTTACGACCTTCCCCGCAACAGCCCCACACACATACACAGTACTCTAAAATAGGCCTAATTAGACTACAATACACTACATTTGCACTCTCTCTAGAAAGGCTTCTACGAAGCCTTGCGAATGTGGCAAAGGAAAATGATTAAATCATCTATATACCTGAACATTCTCTCTCATTGTGGCCCAGTTGTGACTAACTAAAAAAGTAAAAAGATAGAATAGCTTAAATAGAAGTTGTAGCTTAGAGGCCAACTAGAAAAGAAAGAGAAAAAAATGAGGGGAAAGAGTTCCAACCTTAAGCAAAAAGAGTCAAAGGAAAAGAAAAAACTGATGGAAAATCTTTAGCCCTTTCACTGCCATAAGTGACTACAGAGGGATTTCCTCTTTGGTCACTTGAGAGAAACATGATGAGAAAAAAAAAAAATTAAATGCCTCCTAAGGGTCTTGTTTGAATGAATGCTAATCTCTTTGACTCCAAGGGGTAATGAACATCTAATTTCACATCACAAAGTCACCCATGAGTCACATTAAGATCAGGAGAATAAAGGAAATGATCACTAACTAAAGAAGCTCTTGATTGTTAAACAAATTCTCCTTGTCCGAACCTTTCAAAAGACATAGAGAACAGTATGGAGAATATGCATGACTGATCTGAGGGTGTAAAGAGTAATTCTCAGAGCTACAAGTACATGAACAAAATTGTGAGAAATCTATGGATCAATATGGTTGGGAGGAGACCATGAGGATATTGAGGTCTTAGAGAGAAAAGGTCAGATAATAGCAAACAAAATTTCTATTCAGTCAACACTACTGCAGCATTTATGTAGTTACCTGTTGTATCAAAACTCCATCCATATTGCCTTGCATCATCCAAGTCATGTCCTAAGAGAGATTAAAATAATTCAGTGGATTATCTGAGAAGAAGCACAAGTCAATTATTGCAGACCTGATGTCACCAAGTATCTTTGCAATACTGCAGGTGCAGGCCTGTTGGGAGGAGGGGTGGGGGAGGTGTGTATGCAACCCAACCCCCCCCCCCCCCCCGCATGGGCTGGGAAAGTTCATTTTCTAGATACGGCTGATTTGAAAGAGATAAAGTGGTAGATTGTTCACCCAAATGCATTCAAAGGGTCTTGAGCTTGGCACACTCTTCAAAGATCAAGGCCTAAATTCATTTTGACTTAGAAATTTGTTTCAACATTTTCCACTGGTTTCCTGCCCCCCCCCTCCCCCCCAATAATCTCATCACTCTGTGCCTCTGGTCCTCAAACCTACCCACCAGCACAAAAATCTGTCAACATGCCTCTAGTGCATTTTCAATCTCAACACTTGTTGCAATAAGTTGCATTCAGCAATCACGCAAAACATTGTAAAAGCACATACCTAGTATAGCAGCCTGATGCATGAGTTTCTTTGGAATACAACCTACATTGACACAGGTGCCTCCAATACCTAGAAAAAGTACAATAAATCTATCATATGAAAACTGAAAAACTTGCTCTTTCACTCTTTGTACACTACAAGTGACTGGTATCTAAATTCTCCATAGAATAATACTGGCGAGTCATTCATTATGATCATGAGAATACACAAAATGATCCCAGCCTAGCAAGCTTTGATTGCTACACAAGTTCTCCTTGTCTGCACCAAAGAAAATGTATAGAGAAGAGTATGGAGAATATACATACTGATGTTAGGACGTGTCAGGGGCTAACAGATGTAAGTTTGCTTTCTAAATTGAGTAAATCAATAAGTTCTGTGATGACAAGGGCAAATGATAAAGACAACCAAGGAAACAACACGGCTCAACACTAACAGTAACCAACTAGCCACAGACTTGTAGAAATTCAGTTTTGGTTACTGGTTTTCGATTTCCACCAGCCAGTTTGGCTAGTAAACAAACTAAAATTGTTGTAACATCCAAGTTGTAACTAGCCACTTGGCTAGTAAGTTGAAAAGTTAGTGTCGAGCCCTGAACAAGATAACAATAATGCATAATAAATAATTTTTCATCTTTCAAGTGTTTAGCTGCCATGTTGGATTCACTGCACACTGGGAGAATTGGGGCGAGAATGGGAGAATGTCGGAGTGGTGGTAAACTTTTTACCTCGTCCCAACTCTCCACTGTTTTTCTAATTCAAGATGGCGGCCTGAACAACCGATGGGAATATCCACTCGCCCCACCAAAATCCACCTGCACTGCAGGATAATGCATAATTAACCCTTAACACCCTAATATGAGTCTCTGTATTCTCTCTATTGTTCTCTGTACATTTCCTTTGGTAATGACAAGGAAAATTTGTTGAACAATCAAAGCTTGGTGCTCATTTCCTTTATTCTCATAATCTTAATGAATGACTCAGCAGTATTACTGTGGGGGGGGGGGGCGGGGGGAAATAAGATGCTGGTCACTCTTGGGGTTAAAAGGAGGAGGCAGATGAAACTCTTGACAGTTTCACTCCTTGAAGCCACCAAAACAAATTTCTCCTCACAATTATGGACACAATTTCAAGTAGAAAGGATGGAAGAAAAAAGAAAATATCAACAAGGGGATTTGTTTGATTTAATACCAAATTCTCTGGGGTAAAAGTGTAGGAAATGTATGACACACAGTGTAGAGAATTGATATTTAGATCTGAAAGTGAAAGGATCAAATGAACACTCACCCCAGGTAGTGCCAATTGGTGACGGTTTGACAAAATCCAGAACTGCTACTTTTCGTCCGAGGATTGCTGCTTCCTATTAAAAATATAAATAATAAAAAAAAAAAAAGCCATTGACTAATTATTAATGTATAACAAAACTGAGCTTTTTATTATGTTAAGCTCAAAAAAATGAATCACTAAAAGGGACCAGAAGATCTACAGATCTGCTCTGACAGCATTTTGTCACATGATTTGTACTAGATGGGCATGATTTCTTACCCATGCATAAATCCTTTTATGGTTTGATATGTGTTGTTTTTAATCTTTTCCCAGGCTTAATGCAATCAGTAAGATGCTAAGATAAGGCCATTGGAAGTATTGTGCTGATTAAAAATTAAAAAAAGACTTGATAATGAAATAAGAGTGAAATAATGAGTCCTTTACTCCATGGTTTAACATATAGTACAAGCTGACACTTTATATTTTATATTTTTTATATTTTTCCTTGCTCCTACAAGGCTCAGCAAATTACTGTGCAACTCGCGACAGATCTGCGCCCAGTTGTTCGGAGACCGATTAGCACTAACCCAGGGTTAAATTTTAATCCAGGTTACTATATTTCTCTGTTCAAAAGCCATTTTAAGACAATTTTCCCAATTCTTCTTACAGCATTCAATCACCAAATTGTAAACAAATGCAATTAAAGTAAATTTAATTTTAAAGCTTTCAGATTTGCAATTAAATTTCACGGTAACCCTGGGTTATCTTAACCCACCTTTGAACGACCCGACCCAGATCACCCCGCCCTGGACTTAGTATAACTTAAACAAGTCAATAAGGTATTAATATAAAATTATACAATAGGCAGTAAGTGTAAAGAATCAATATTCAGATCTTCAGTGAATAAAGGCTACAGTATCAGGTAAGGCTACAGTATCAGGTAAGGTTTTTTTTACGAGTGGAGTCGTCATGGCTGACGGTCACTCATTTCGACTCTCCGGTTTTCTTTGTTTTATTCTCAGTTTAATTCTTCTATATCGCGGAAAAACGACTGATCAGGGCCAATCTCAAATGTTCCCGTGTTAAGCTGACGATTTCTTCTTGGTTCTACAAGATGAGTTTGTAGTTTCAATGAACTTAAATATCTTCACAGCGTCCTGGACTAGGCGCCATATTGTTTTGCCAATCCTTCGAAGAGGTTTTTCTTCGTCAAGAATCAGTTATTATCCTAACTCTGTTGCAAGTTACCAAATTCTTCTTCTCCAGTTGAGCGGCGACGTAAACCCAAATCCTGGTCCAAATGGAGCCGAGCGGCACAATTTTACGGAACAGCAAAAGTCCTCTCGTCTTCTAACCTTTTATGCTAATGCACGAAGCATCGTCAACAAATCAAGCAAATTGGATTTAGCCATTGCCGCTCTGGGCTATGATATAATTGTTTTAACTGAAACTCATCTGGACAGCTCCATCCCTGACGGTGAAATCTTTCCTAGTAACTACTCGGTATTTAGGCGGGACCGAAAGCTCAATGGACGTCATGGAGGCGGGGTATTGATTGCTACGCGAGAACACATCAAAGCGGTTCCCCGTGATACTACACAGAACGATTCAGAGTTCATCTTCGTCGATCTTCTTTTCTCATACAATCGCAAAGTCACCTTGGGAGTTTTCTATCGTCCTCCCAATAACGATCCTAAGCCTTTAGAGGACTTACAAGCTGTTTTGCAAGAGTTTTCGACGAACGAGTTGATTCTTGTTGGCGATTTCAATCTTCCGGAGATTGATTGGTTGAATAACAGATTCTTGCGTCAATCTGATATTTACACACTCATGATGGACATCGTCCAAGACAATTTTTTGACACAGTTGATAAATAAACCTACCAGAGACTCGAACATCCTAGACTTAGTTCTCACTACTTCGCCCGACCTCGTAAACCATTTGGTTGTTGGAGAACCCTTTTCAGATCACAATTCTATCTCCTTCTCGTTATCTGGTATACCTTACGTCCAGCGTAAATCACAGAAGTTGTTGTATTGCTATGGTAAAGCCGACTGGGATCACTTAAGATCGCTGTTATCTCATATTCCATGGCATTGCGCCTTCTTCGACAGCGATATTAATCATAATTGGGCTTGCTGGAAAGACTTGTTATTTACAGCAGTGGATGAGTGCATTCCCAAACGCAAGAATAAAAAGAGATCCAGTGCCCCCTGGATTACACAGGAACTTATCGTTTTGTGCAAAAAGAAGAAATTATTGTATAATAGAGCTCGCAGAAAAAACAATTCAACTATTTGGGAAAAATATCGGCAACTCAACAATTCTGTTAAGAGACTTTGTAACACAGCTAGATGGTCTTATATAGAGAAACTTGCACTTGATCTTCAGGAAAATGAAAACCCGAAACCTTTCTGGAATTTTGTTAAGTCCAAGAGAAGAGGCACTAATAATCTCATCTCTATAAGCGTCGATGGATGTGTTCTGACTGACGACTTCAGTATTGCTCAGAGTATGAACTCATACTTCTCTTCGGTGTTTACTACCGAAGATTATGCAAATTTTCCCACTCAAGACTGCACTGTTGACAAGAAACTTGCGAAAATTGATTGTTCTGTCAATGAGGTCAAACGCCATCTTCTGAAACTCAAGCCCAATAAGTCTCCTGGGCCTGACCATATCGCGCCGTGCATTTTTAAGTCGTGTGCTTCGGAATTAGCACCTTCGTTGACGTATATGATAAACAAATCGTTGTCTCTTGGCCTTTTGCCTGAGGAATGGAAACATGCCGACATTACACCTCTACATAAGAAGGGTTCCAAATCTTCGAGAGAAAATTACCGCCCAATTTCCCTTACTTCAATTGCTTGTAAGATCTGTGAAAAAATTGTTTTTGATAGGATGATTAAGTTCTGGCGCGAAATCGACTTTATCAATAGCAACCAATTTGGCTTTTTACGAGGAAGATCTACTACAACTCAAATGTTATCAACGTTTAATGACTGGGCGAAATCCCGTAATTCATCCACTCCTACCGATGTTGTTTTTCTGGATCTTGCCAAAGCCTTTGACAGCGTTCCTCATGAGCGACTGCTTTTAAAATTGAAATGTAGCGGCATCAACGAATGTTTACTCAACTGGCTGAGACATTTTTTGGTGGGGCGCAAACAACGTGTAGTCGTTAGGGGATCTTATTCTGATTGGTCGTGCGTTACCTCCGGAACTCCACAGGGAACCATTCTCGGGCCCCTATTGTTTTTATTGTATATTAATGACATATCTGAATTCCTATCATCTACAGTGAAACTATATGCAGACGACACGAAGATCTACAGAGAGATAATTGACCCTATAAAAGATAGTCAGCTTCTTCAGGATGATCTTAATAATCTTAGCGCATGGGCTCGTAAGTGGCAGCTACGTTTCAACGCAGACAAATGCGAATCTATGCGAATTACGCATTTACGCGATAAGTCGGTAACTAATTATTTCTTAGAAAAGCCCCTGAAAGATGTGACTAATTTTAAAGATCTCGGTGTCACACTAACTAGAGATCTTTCATGGGGCCATCACATAAGTATCACTGTCAATAAAGCGAACAAAGTTTTAGGTTCCATTAAACGCTCAGTAGGCACCGCTAACACAAATGTTTTTTCTATGCTGTACATGTCTCTGGTACGGCCAATCTTGGAATATGCGGTACCTGTTTGGTGTCCTTACCTTGTTAAGGACATCCATACCCTTGAAAATGTACAGCGAAGAGCCTCAAGACTCGCTTTAAATCAACGCAAAGGAGAAATGTCCTATGAAGACCGACGCAAACTGCTAAAATGGCCCACTCTCTCTGACCGTAGAACTTACTTATCTTTAGTCGAATGTTATAAGATAGTTTTTGGTTTTTATCATTTAAATTTTGAAGACTTCTTTGATATTGCCACGATTCGGTCTACGAGAGCAAATCATCAATACAAACTCTATATTAAACCAGCTAGACTTAATTGTTACAAAAATTCTTTTTTTATTAGGATTGTCAAATTATGGAATGAGTTACCGGGTGATATAGTGGAAGCTGACAGCTTTCAGCATTTTAAATCTAAACTTAAATCGTACTTAAATATTTGATTGTAATGATTTTGATTTATATTTTGTCTTTTCTTTTAAGGGAGTTTTTACACAGGGATAACCTCTTAACTTCCTTTTCTAGAAGTATTTTCTTTTTAGTTTTATTTGTATATAATAGTTATCATCTGCTTCTGGAATAAATAAAGTATGTATGTATGTATGTATGTAAGCATCTCATGCCCATGCCAATGCCAATGCCCTGTATATATGTAGACAGTACCTTAGAACAGGCAAGACCACCTGAGCCTCCACCAATAACAATAAGGTCATATGTGTAGCTTTCTGATGGAGGCATTATCAATTCCATTAGCTTTCCATCTGTATGAAGCTTCATTGTGTCATCTGCACCTCCGATGTGTTTCCCGCGAATGAAGACATTTGGAACTGTTCTTTGTCCTGTCATGTCTTTCAATTTGTCCTGTATTGTTGATCCATTATCTGAAAAAAAAAAAAAAAAATTAACCATAAAAAAAATATAGTTGGCAACTATTTAGAATAAACAAAGGTTTCAAGTAAATCATTTTTTTAACAGTCTGATCATCTTTACAGTAAACAGAAACACATGATTCAGGGTTATCACTAACTATTGGCTGCTGGCGAAACTCGCCATATAAAAAAGCCATGTTTTTCTGCTGGATTTTTGGCCAGTGATCACTTGATAAAGCACAACAGGCAATTCTGTGGTTACACACTTACAATCATTCACAGCCATTCAGCCTCCTCACTTAAAATTTCAGCCAGCAGTGCAATTTTTTAGCCAAAACCCTGCTCTTTTAGCTGCACCTATTGAAGCATAATACTTCAAGGTGCAATAAGAGGTTGACCACCAAGAGTGACTAGCAGCTAATTTCTCTTTACTGATCACACCTGAGTCAAACAATGAGGTCATGGGAATAAAGGAAATGATCACCAACTAAAGAAGCTGTTGATTGTTCAACAGATTCTCCTTGTCAGTACCTTAGGACCTTTATAGAGGACAGAATGGAGAAGCCAGTGACTCTTAGCAAAGTTGTAGGGTTAATAATAAGGCTTTGAGAACACCAACAAAGAAAGTTAATCAAAATGCTTGTCAGCTTTTTCCTGTTTAGTTGGTTTGTAAGACTTTGAAAGAGTTGTATTTTAAATGCTCAAACCTTAACTTTCTAGTGTTATTCATATTACCTAATAAATCCATATCCAGGGACTGAAAGGTGACATTTAATGACTTGAAAAGCTCCTTCACCTGTAAGAGAGATGTAAACAGAATAAATGAAAACAATATCAAACATTCTTAATGTTATCAAATATTGGTTGACTGTATAGGCAAGGCTAGGAATAATTTCTGGGCCTGGTGCCTGTCATATGATGTTGTTGGGTCAAACCTATTTTTGCTCAGAAACAACCTCTTTAACCACTAGGTCATATCTTAATAAATCTTCTACCCCCCTTGGAAACAAGGTATGTATTTGACTATGTTTTTAGTGTACATGCTGCCTCAAACTCAATGCATGAAACAGAAGACAACTGAAATTAGCTCTGAATTAAATTCTTCTTTACATGCATAAACAACCACACAAAACCACTCCTTGGTTATCCAAGGAGTTGATCTGATTGTTGACCAGCCATTATTTCTAGCCCTGGGGAGAATAAACATCTCCAGAAAATACGCTTTTAAATATTATTGTTTGATCATACACGGCCAATAAATGGACGGCACATAATAAGAATTTTATATTTAAGCATTCAACAGCTGTTTTCAAATGTACCCTCTTCTTAATTAAGAGACCAGAGATTCATTCTTTCTTTGCAACACGTAATTAATCTTAATGACAATGAATGATTTTTGTGTCTTTGTTGTGGTGACTTATTCAATGATCCAGGCAGAGGAAAAGCCATCATAATGAAGTCATTAAGAATATTGAATGGATGTTGAATCTGCATGAAAAAAAAAAAAAAGCACTTCCTTAAATGACAGCTCTAGCTCTGATGGATTAATCAATAGCATAAACTACGAACTGATTAAATATTTTTTTGTCGCTGTTTACTTTCTTAAAGTAATCTTTTTCAAATAATGTCCACAGATCTGGTACAGGACAAGTTGTCAGCGTTCTAACAGTCGCATTCATCGTAAATAATGCACGATTTAAGAAGAAAGCCTAGGGGAAGACAAAATGATTTCGTTATTGTTTTGCTGAAGGAGAAGGTGACATTAGGAAATTAAAGCACTGAAGACTTCTCTTAAATGCAACAGATTTGCATTTTTCGAAAATAAACAGATATTCTCTTCAGAGAAATCGTGTAATATATTTTCGCTACATATTCTAGGATCAGGTAGAATTAACTTTTTTTTTCGTTCCGTGATCGCGTATTCAAATTCTAAGTTTGCTCGGCAGAGTTTTGTCCTTCATGATTGAAGCTTTCATTCGGTCATTGATAGAATCACTTAGTACATAAAAAGATCGAAGTAAAGCCACGGCATTTTTGCATTGTTTACCGTAGACAAAAAAGAGTACCGATCCATAAAGAAAATTAGAGTAAAGTACTGGTGTTCCGTAAATGCCGAAAAGATTTTAACAGTTATATCCCTTTAATTCCTAAATATTCGGGCAAGCTTTAAATTAAACAGATATCAAGCTCCTTATGTTGATGAAAATTAGACCTAACGACTGTCGTCTTGAACGAACTTTAGTTGAATATTTCTCTTACAGGTACAGAATGTTACGCAATTTTCTCCATCTCTTGGATCTATGACGAAAATCTCTTACTTCTTATGACCGACAGTGGAGCTGTTAAATCAAAACTCGTATATCACCAGAAAGCAAATAAATTCTGTATTTACAAAAGCGAACATGTGCAAAGGGTGATTTTTCACACGGAAGGTTACAAAAGACGAGGGCTAAATTTATCAGCGTTGCGTCACAACGTTAAAAACATCGAGTGTTTGGTTCGATCGCGATCACCCTTTCAGTTGCTCGCCAAGGAAAACAAAAGAAACATGCTCACCTTTCTACAAAATGGACATGTCGACTTGGAAAAGACCATTACATTATTGTCTTTGATGTTCTGTTCGATCAAGTCTTTGACGGGAGCCATCTTGTTGGGGACTTCGGGCGAAGGCGTCCTCGCCCGCTTAAGACTCGACACTGTGAAACCAATGGTGGAAAAATATTAGACTGTTGGCGATCAAAATATTTGCAATGATGGCATGAAGGGATTACGGAGAGAACGTGACATTACAGCTTCCTAAAAGTGCATTACTGCGAAACCGGCCGCCATATTTAAGTGTTGGTTACGTCACGTGGTGAACAGTAAGCATTTTCCCGTTTCGCTGTTCCATTGTTTACGCTTTGATTGAGTTATAAATTTAAGGCTCTGTTGACTAGTTCACAGCGTCTTTTTCGAGAAACATACCTGCAATATCGTCCAAATTACCAATTCGCCGGCTAGCTCACCGAAATCGGCCGGCAAAGACTTCCTCTCAATGCCACATGTGACCGATTTAAAATTTACATGACGTCATGCTTGAGAGCTTTATCCCGCGCGCGGCAAGGCGTGCTTGTTTATTTCAAGCTAATTACAAATATACTGAAATATACTCTGTTGAACCTTCGATCGAAATATAAATTTGCTCACAACTTGTGATGATCTAATCAAAAATCATGTGATGGCTAAAATGATCAGATCTATAACCAAATGATCAATTCGTTTTAAAAAAGTTTATGCATTATAAACAATTTTCAATAGGAAGCAAACAAGTCAGTGAGTCACGGCATGAAATCGTTTTCAAGTTAGTGCGGAATCTTGGTGAGTCATTTCCTGAATCTCTAAGGAACAAAACAGGAATGAATTATAATAATTCGCTTGTTCGTGACCTCACGTCTTTTATTCAACAATCTTAAGCACTATGTGCGAAACTTCAGGAATTATCTCTTGTTCACGAACTTTCGCTTAACGATTCCAGATGGTTCCAAATCTGGTGTATGGATGGGCAAATGTTCACACGTTATCTGGTACATTAAACTTACGGAGAAGATATATTTAAGGCATTTTTAGGCAATGTTATTATAATTAAGTCATTAACTCGGCACATGTTTCAACGAATTATAGATTTTAACAAGAATATACTTAATTAGTTCGCCGACTCGGCAAGCAGTTCAAGTTGTAGTGGATGTCCCGGAGATTTTACGCCAATTATTCCCATAGATATCACAAGAATTTCGACATAATTTACCTTCGGCTCCTACCATGACATCTGTGTCCATCATTTCATCTGTAAAAAGGGTCTCTTCTAGACCAGAATATATGAAATGCTCAGTCTTATATTTCACCGTATTAGCACGTACGCGTTTAGAAAATTAATCTCGTCACGCTGATTTGACAATATTTGTCACGAAAACATGAGTACGCAAACGTCATGACGCGTGTTGTCGGGTTGAGCTCGAGAAGGAAAAAAGAAAGTTATCCGAATCCAAGTCTGCTACGGCAAAAGTCTAGGTATTAGATTAAAAGCACATGAGCCGGTAATTAAATATTTGAGGTTAAATCATTGATAATAATAGAGACATTTAGCACCGCGTTTACGTGAAACGTGAATGGCAAGAGTAACCACATTACATTGTTTTTCCCGCCATTTTTCACTTTTTCCGGTTGCGCTTTGCCGTTTCTATGAGAAAGTAGACTAGTTCCCGTTTGCCATGTACGTAAGACTTTCTCCACTTTTTCTCCCGCGAGTAGAAGTTAATTTCCGGAAAAAGGGCACCAAAACTATTATTTGTGAGTCACACAAGGGCTCCTTCAAATCTACCATGACGTGACATGAGCTCACGCGAAGCTGAAGCCGCAAGGTTCACACTACTACTTTAAGTGAAACGTGAAGGGACAAGCTGGCGTTTGCCGTTTCACGTAAACGCGGTGCTAAATCTCTCTGATGTTAGCGTATAACACCAAATTCGCTGACTCCCTAAAGTCAAGCTGGAGTGTATGCTCGTTTCATCTCTTTCCTTTCTCTTAACGATTCCATTTGATCCTGCGCCATCCTCTGTAGCTTATGAGTATCTCCAGTGAACCTAATGAGCTAATTTAGATATTCCTTGACTTTTCTCGACTCGACGGTACTGACCTTGAATTAAGAGTATTAAAAGATATATGTTTGAACCAATTACATATCAGCTATATTTATGTCTAACTAAGAATCAATTACCAGTGGCTATAAAGAGAAGTTCGAATGCCAGTCAAAGCGACGTCGATCCAAGTGTCTTATTACACAATGCACCTTTTATTTAAAAGCCTCGACTATTTTCCGTTTAAAATATCGAGGGCTTCAGTCAGAGGAAAAAAAAAAGGTATAAGATGCACGGCTCTCAAAAAGCGCCGGGTGACATTCCGACAGCTGAAAGCCATGACTAAGTGCATTTGATAATAACTTCCTGTATGTTAATTTGCGCTTTATAAATGTTAAATATTATTATTATTATTATTATTATTATTATCATTATTATTAAAACTTGTAGTTTGGCTTTATGTTTCAGTCGCTTTTCCTTCATTCTTCACCACTCCCTTACTCTCCTGAATAAGACACTTGTTTGGGACCCTGCAAGTTTATAAGCCCCTGGCCCCTCCCCGCGCTGATTGTCATTCCATATTCATTGGTCAAACAATAGAATTTTAAAAAATGATAATGACAGTAATGTTATAACTATAATGCGTGGTAGTAATAATAATGGCATTGACCACGACAATGACAATGACAGTAAAGATGACAATGCCGATGACGATGACGATGACGACAACGGCTTCGACGCGACTACGATGATGACGACGATGACGACGACGATGACGACGATGATGACGACGACGACGATGACGACGATGACGACGATGACGACGACAACGATGACGATACCGATGATGATGACCACGACGGCTTCGACAGGATGACGACGATGACTTCGACGATGACGATGATGCGATGATAATGACGAAGATGATGACGATGATGATGATGATGATAATGATAATAATACTAATGGTAATGGTAATGACAATGAAAATAATAAATGGTGATAATAAAAATGATAAAATAGACAATTTAATGTTTGGAGTTACCATGCATGACGCTGCCCCCTTGGAATGTTTGAAAATACAATTTCAGACTATCATTTTTCTTAGAATATAACTTTTATTGGATAGAAATTTTAGTTACGTAAATTTTGGACCATGAGCTTTTTTAATTGAAGCCTTTTTCATGCGTGTAGTCAGATAAACGAAGTGCGATAGAAAAAATGTGCAAATGCGGAGTGAAAAAAAAAAATAAAGCGAGGCTTGGGTCGAGTCAAGTGCCCGACCCAACTCAAGCCCTCCTCACTTTTTCACATGACTGCAACTATGACGGCGTTTACTATTTCGCTCCGTTTTACTAAATGAATACTTGGAGCAGGCTATTTTTACATCCTCGGAGACCCAGGGGCTGTGGGTCGATTTCAAGTTAGGGCATGAAGAGCCTCTGGGGACATTGTCTTACAAGACTAGTTCCAAACGGTCGCAGTCGTTCTGCCGTCTGATTGGTGCCAGAAAATCTTTGTGTTTTTCTGCCCAATCAGAGTGAAGTGTCCTTTCGTGTGTTGTAACACGGACATATACTAATAGCTCAGTTGCTCGCTATGTTTGTTTGGGCAGTGCGACGGAGACTTGCATGAGGTGAAAAGTTTCAGCCTTAGCACACAATGTAAGAGAAATCGATCAGATTGTCCGCGAAAATCTTACCGGAAATTATACTGAATACTTTCGCAGGTATCACTAGAGAACGTGTTTTAAAGTTTGCGAGGTTTGTATACAACACGATGGTTGCAGTCATTGATATGTCGCTTTAAACGTTAAACGAGATTTGAGCTTAAACCTTTCTATATTTTTTGCATAATTTGCTGTGACTGAAACTTTGCCAATCCCGTGAAGTTATTTCGTCGCACGGGCCACGCAGGTATGTCGAGCAACTGGTCCTTGCGCAACTTTCTGTGCGTGTCAAAATCTAATCTCATCTTCGCTTGAAAAAAGAGAAAAGCAAAGCGTGGAAACTTAAGCTTATTAGATGAGGGTAGATGGCCCTGTAGTATTAAGCTGACATTTGCAATAAAGCAAACCCGCCCTTTCCATCCATTATTTCTTGGTCTTTGGTTTTGTTTTTCCCATTGAAAGAGCATCGGATCGATTCCCAATGATCAAAGGTATTTCACTTGGTCTTCAACAATCGACAGAAGAGGTGAAATGACAATGACCAAGGGACTAGAAGAGAATCCATGGCCTTCCTTGCTCAAGAATTTCAACACTCTAGGCAGCAGTTAAAAGACTAAATTCTTTCCTAACCCCTTCGGTAACTGCCCGAAAAAACCTCTCCTTCCCACAATATTCTCATTAATAGGTTTTTGTTCAGATTTTAATTAGCTAACCGGAAACACAGCTAAGCTTTCTCTAAGCGCTTGCTGGAGGTCGTCCACGAACTTAAGCCGTATTGTAAACGACTTTACTACAAAGCGAAGATTAGATTTTGGCGCGCACAGCAAGCAGAAAGCTACGTAGGCGAAAGCGCCAGTTGCTCGACATACCTGCGTGGCCCGTGCGACGAAATAACTTCACGGGATTGGCAAAGTTTCAGTCACAGCAAATTATGCAAAAAATATAGAAAGGTTTAAGCTCAAATCTCGTTTAACGTTTAAAGCGACATATCAATGACTGCAACCATCGTGTTGTATACAAACCTCGCAAACTTTAAAACACGTTCTCTAGTGATACCTGCGAAAGTATTCAGTATAATTTCCGGTAAGATTTTCGCGGACAATCTGATCGATTTCTCTTACATTGTGTGCTAAGGCTGAAACTTTTCACCTCATGCAAGTCTCCGTCGCACGGCCCAAGCAAACATAGCGAGCAACTGAGCTATTAGTATATGTCCGTGTTACAACACACGAAAGGACACTTCACTCTGATTGGGCAGAAAAACACAAAGATTTTCTGGCACCAATCAGACGGCAGAACGACTGCGACCGTTTGGAACTAGTCTTGTAAGACAATGTCCCCAGAGGCTCTTCATGCCCTAACTTGAAATCGACCCACAGCCCCTGGGTCTCCGAGGATGGCTATTTTTAATGCTCTGAAGCTATCTAAGAAAAGGAGAACAACGCCTTGCAGACGCGGCCATGATGTGTACTTCTAGGAAGGTATTCATGCATTATTTAAAAATTCATAGAGAATTTTTCAAAAGTACACCGATTCTGGAGAGGAAACTATCCACCTGGTGGGTTCTAATAATCTTGTTTTTAAGTATGTCAAAATATCTGCGGGCCGGCCTCTACTTTTCATAGGGGTAATTCGCAAGCGAAGCTCAAAAATCGGATACTGTACAGTTTGACGATGTTCACATCTAATGTTCTCAACAACAAACGTTTCAGACAAATAAAACGTGCAAGGCTTTAAAAGAATGTTATCTTATGAGCAATAACCCGAAGAGAAATCTCGCCTCTGGTTGTCATCTTTTGAAAAAATTGATTAGCGTTCATGGAAGACTACTCGTGGTAACTACAAATATACAAATATATACATATATAATCGTGCGTATGTCATCCAGATTCCGAATGCTACACCTTCTTTCACTGGGATTTGAGCAATCCGAAATCTTCTGAAGATACACTGTTATACTTGCATGTTATTTGAAACATGTTGAAGTCGGCTGATCTACACGAAACTATCCTATCACCCGTCATTTGTCATAAACATGCACGTTATCACTGTGGCGTTACGCTGTATTTCGCCATGAAGTCCCTCGGTCGCTCCAAAGAAGACGACAAATAGACATTTTTCGATATCAGCAGATTTCCGCGCAATTTGAAGTAAAAAAAATAAAAACAAACAAAAAGAAAAACAAAAAAGGAAAAACTTGATTGAACGCTCGTAGACAGAGCTGAATAACGTATACGCATACGCTAAGTTTTGCAGCGGTAACACGGATTTTGAGTCGTTTGCATAGTTGATTTCCTATTCTGTTGCTTCGAGGCGTCGTTTTCCTTGCCGCTTTTTCATATCAAACTCACGGGGTACAAATAGTCTCTTACTGAATTTCATGACCACGCCCATTTCATCAGCCCACTCAAATCGAGTGCGATTTTTGGATGTTATATCATCTTGCCGACTCTCTGTATAAAAAGTTAACAATGTACCACCGAAATATTGAACTATAATATCATGGCTTTCCATTTTGTGTATTTTCGTTCTACAAAGTAAAGTTTTTCCCTCGTCATTTTCACCTTTTCCTGAGCGGGTCCGTCAAAATTAAGAAGGCGTTCGTGGTCAAAAGAAGACTGAGCAAGGAGTCTTGGGCTATTTCTCTCTTACGCAAGCGCAAATTGAAAATGTACCGCCAAAATCAAAGAGAGGAACAAATTTCCTTTGTTTTGATATGTAAATTGTCGAACAAGGAGCAGATTGAACCTCGTCAAATGGCTATTCAAAACAGCCACACCTTCCTCCTTTTGCTCGTTTCCTGTTTTATAAGCGTGAAAGCAGTGGGAGAAGAATCGGGTAGCCCGGAAAGCGCTTCACCATCGTTTACTTACGAGATAAACAAGTAAGATTTATAAAGTTATTTTCCGAAAGAGACGGAATAAATACATTTTTTTCAGGTTAGATTCCTGTTTTTAACCCTAAACGTCGTCCAATAAATTTTTGTTGCAGCCTACTAATCTATACAATTTCGAAAGAAAATATTCAGATGCTTCACCGTCCCCGAAGGGGGTTCTGTCCTGGTGTACCGGTTCACAAGGAAATTACCATTGTTCTTTCTTTGTTTAGGAGTTATCGGTTAGCTATTGTGTATTGTTTGGTCTTTTCTATTGGCTCTTGTGAACCGGTACACGAGGACAGAACCGTCTCCACTCATCGAAGCGTGTACTGTAGCCAATGTAGTGAATTTTCAGTCTCTTGTTGGGTTTGTCAACCTCCGTGACTTCAATATCACACAATTTTGTATCTTTCTCAGTGAAATGACCTTTTTAACAGGGGTGTATGCTGATTATTCGTTGCAGAATCGCTTTGGTTCTCTGATCTCTCTCTTTGGCTTGTCCGCCATTTTGAAAATTTGCTCAGGAGGGCATCTGTGTCAGCGGCCGCGCCAGGCTGGAACCGACAAAAACAAATGTCCATCGCAGTGGGGAAACAGTTTGATATGAGTTTACGGAACAACCTCCAAAAACTTGATACACCCCGTAAAAAATAATTTTCTCCTTAAAACCTCTGGAAATAGGAAAATAACCTCGACGAAAACAAAGTTCCTCAGTTTTAAAAGTCAGCCCTCATTATTTTCCTCTAATTTCGCTAAATTTTAGACCTAGGACACTTGAGCCCACGTTGTTGACCGCATACCCTCTGGCGTCGCATTTCATTATTTAGTCAAACGCGACATAAACATAGGCAATATTTTGGTCAAAAGTTCTTTTCAGACTAATGACCAACCAGGCACTTTTAAATGCGCTCGTGCACGATGCAAAACGTGTCCTTTCATTCACAACACAGGGAAAATATCGGGACCCAAACGATCCATTAAGATCACCAATCACTTCACGTGCACCACCGCCAATGTAATCTATCGCATAACTTGCACTTATTGCAAAAAGTTATACATCGGCGAAACAGGCAGAAGACTAGGTGACCGATTCCGAGAACACCTTCGCGACGTGGAAAGGAATGACAAGGACACATCGAAACCAGTAGCTAGACATTTTAATTTACCTAATCATTCTAAGCAGCATATGGCAATCTGCGGTCTTTCCTTACACTTAGGTAGCACGGAAAGCCGTAAAACTCTTGAACAAAAGCTCATCTTTCGAACCGGCAGTCTAAAATCCCACAGGGATCAACGAACGCTTTTCATTCCACTAATTTATTCGTGTTTTTCTCGTTGCTATGTTCCCACCAATAACATAGCTCCATTTTCTGCCTTTAAAAGACATACAACCCACAATTTCCCTATTCGCTCCGACGAAGGGCTAACGAGCGAAACGTCAGCTTTTGTAATCGTTACGGTGGCCAATTTACCATTTCAACTTTGTTGATATATCCAAATTATTTCGTTACCCCCACCGACGCAGCCCCAAACAGTTTCTTCAGAAACTATCAGCCTTTTTTCATTACTCAGCTCTGTCAAGCTCGTAAACAGTGAGAATTTGAAAGCATAACGAGCAACTTGTCAGCGGTAGTACTTCCCGTAAAACCCAGTTGCAACAATAGCGATTTGTGCGACAAATGCATCTCCTTACAAAGATCAGATTCGGGCAGTTGTCATTTCCTAATCATGACAGGAACTGAGACACTTCGAATCTTATGAGAACTGTTAGAAAACTGTTTGAAAATAAGCATAAGATATGCGGAGGAGAGACTTATCAGTCCCTCCCACCAGGCGTTTTCATGAGGCGCATGGTAGGAGGGATCGTTTGAATGATAGTCATTTTAAGATTCTGAGAAAGTGTCAAAGCAAGTTTGATAGCTTAGCGTTTGAAATACTTTATATTAAGAAATTCAAACCTAATCTGAACGTGCAAATGGACTCCATACGTGCTAAACTTTTTGTTTAACTAACCCGCAAATTATTTTTTCTTATTGTTCGTTTTTAGTATTTATAGAACTTATTTTTATACATTCTTGACTTGATAATGACGTTATGTTAACGTCGAAACGTCGTCGATTTTAGCTTTCTATAGCTTTTTATCGTTTTTAAATTTTACAATGTTATCAAGCAACGTTTTGTCCCAAGTTTTTATCGTCAAATGTTAAAAAGGAACAAAGCGTTAAATTTACAACAGAGTTAAAAAAATTAGCCGTCGTCGTTCACGTTCCCAGACAAAGCAAAGTTTGGTCATTATACGTAGTTGTTTTGCAGAGGATGCAAAGAAATTTACAGATGTTTATATCGCATGTGCGCGCCATTGTTCGACTTTTCAAATCTTTTGTTTAGTGACGTTTTCGTCGCCGTTGCCGTCATGGTTTTCATTATGGACCACCTTTATACTCCAGTGGCTTACTTTTCGCTGCGCACGCAGCTCCCTCGGGAGTTCCAAATCGATTTACTTCCAACTCACCATTTTCAGTTAGAGAAATGAACACAGCATCATGAGAGGCCATCGAGGGATCTTCGTCAAAGAAGTTGTACGCCCGGAGGTAGAAACTGGCAGAGTTAGCGGTCGTCGCGGTGTTCGGAATACCTTCGGAATGCGGCACATGCATCAGACCTGTAGTCACCCAGGAAACTAGATCTTCGATCTACGATCGATTCGTCCTCGGTAACGAAGTGTTGAAGGTCGACAACAGGATCGTACATACTGTACTGTAAAATGATGAGCTTGTTTCTTCGGTTTTTTTTCGTTTAGCGACAGTCAAGTTTTTTTTTTATTTTTTCAAGTTTACAAGTTTACTAGGTCTTCCAAAACAATTACTTACAATAAACACCGCCTGCAAATAGCGAGCTAATCTAGGCGGGCGATGTTAAGAGAAACAAACACGAATTACAAGTTGAAGGCGTTAAAAAGGTCAAACGGCTCCTTTTACCAATCCCCAGTCCTTTGGGTACAACTGTTTTATCATGTCCCGGATGTAGATACGCTACCCTAGCTCGGTTCACGCCTATGTTGTTAACATCGCCGTCACGAAAGAAGTTAAGATACTTGGGATGGTCAAAACTGAGCCGGATCGTAAAAAGAGGTTTCTCTCTTCAGGCAGGCAGATTCAGGTAGGCGAACAGATTAGAAAAACCGACTTCTCTCTTTTATTGATTCTTTTGAAAACTGGTCTAAAACATGATAAGCTAACACTTTTAAATCACTGTATGGAATTACTGTCAATCACAAGTCTTGTAATTAAATATATTTGTCGCCAAAAGGCCCCGCCTATTTGCAAAACGAAACAATCTTCGTAGCCAATCATCCAAGTCTTTTCACTCTAACTAGCCAACATTTATACTTCAACGGTTGTTTCTTTAACCCCATCTAGTCGTCTTTTTTATTGCCGCTTTATTGCCACCTTGTTGCTTCTTGCATAATTAATCGTTGTATTATGCCTGTTTTCTCGTTTTTCGCGCTAACTGCAGTTTAGTAACGTCAGTAATACATTAACGTCATCTTGGTTTTTTCGGTGGTCATGACAATGGAAATATCTTATAGTTCTCTTTCCTTCCTGTTGTTCGTTATTTCTTCATATCGTATATTGTGTAATTATTGTAATTGTTTGTTATTCGAGTTTCAACCTATGTAATTTAAGTGGGAATTAAAAGTGAATTGTATTTATCTACAAGATATGGAGTTGTCTATTTCTAAGCAACAGATTTCGCATAGTTGCAGTTTCATAAAGGTTGCAACGTGTCAATGAGCTATGTTCTGACACTTTGACATTATTGACTGATGTTTCTAGTTAAGTTGGAGGCATCAGGGTAAATTTAAGCCAATGGAAAGCACAGAAATCAGCTCGAGTAAACATGGAGTTCAAATGAAATCAACTTTGTTTATCTTATAGTAAATGACTAAAACTATGGGGTCAAATCCAAGAGAAATCAGTTCTTGTTCGAGTTAGTGGGTTTCTGCTGTAGAAGGACATAAAGTCTGAAGCTGACAGACAAGTATTTTGACATTTTTCAAAGTACAGTTTGTTTGCCTTTGAAATTCATTTCATGTGTTAATTTCTCCTGGGAAAATTGCTGGTCCTAAGGAAAACTCTATTTTTTTTTTTCACAGTGAACAATGTGAATTATGAACACCTTGAAACAACTAAAAGTTGTATTACCCTCATTTGGGGTATAAGTATTCCATAAATATTTCTCTGTGTACTGGGAGTAAAAAATATGGCCCCAAGAGCAATTTCAATGGAGTGTGCAAAGTAATCCGAGATTGCTTTGGTTTTGCTTTACTTCACTCGGCACCGTGATTGGTCCAGAAAACTAGCACCATATTCTAAACCAAGCAGATTCCAAACTTGAACCAATCGCGACTTGGTTCGTCGACTTTTCCCGCACTTGAGGAAGTTTTTCTTTCCTGCATAAAAACTGTCGTGGACGTGAAAGGCTTTTACCTGATGTAGAGCGTGTTTCCTTAGTTAGTTGACCAATATCTTATACCTTAACCGCTCGGTGAATAATTAACATATGTTAAGAAGTGGACATACCTGCCAAAGGAGGCGAAGGGTGTCAGAATGTGACGGAGGAAGAAATGTCACCTCCCCATTACCTCAATTGGTTAGAGTGCCGAACTGTTGTGCGGGATATCCAGGGTTCGAGCCATGGCCGGACCAACACTCAAGGTCAAGAAATGGATAGACCTTCTAGTCTTCTCGGAAAAGGACGAATGAACTGTAGGTCCGTCTGCTACTTCTATTTATTAGTTAACTTAGTTAGGCAGGGGACGTTAAAGAGCCCACTCACGAGATTACTGTGATGTGGTTTGGCCTGTTTACTGGGAATTGGGGGGGGGGGGGGGGATTGGCTTTGTCATTGTTGACGAGGGAACCACTGATTTTACTGATTTTTTTAGACATCTTTTATTTATACAGGATAGCCCCTTCAGTGTAGTAAACACTGTTTTCAACGGGGGTCCTGTTACCCACCCATCCCACCCAAGGGGAAGACATCCATCACACAGTAATCCCGTGCGTGCGAAATTAACGTCTCCTACCCCTAACCCTGCAGGAGACCATTTATTCTTCCCTATCCGAGAAGACTAGAATATCTAACCATTTCTCGATGTTATAGAAAGGTAGCATATTCCTCTCAATTATTTTAATACCTTGAGTGTTGGTCCGGCCGTGACTCGAACCCTCGACCTCCAGCACAACAGTCCAGCGCTCTATCCATTGAGCTAACCGGGAACCCACTGTAATGGGCTAAGATAATTAGGCGAAGCTAAATAAATAAATAAATCGGAGGTCATACCGTTTACCGGGCCAAACACGTTTTTCTACTCAAACTTCTTGAAATAGTTAGGACGTTGGGGTGTGCTTCAACGCGAAAGAAATCAGTGAAACTGCTGGCATCAACGCAGCCGCTATTAGAAAATCTGTTTTTTTTTTTCTGCAAGCCCTTTTGTTTGTCTCTACATCTATTTGATTTATTCTTCATATATTAAAAAGGAAACCTTCCGGCTCAGTCTCTGCTTGTAAACGTTTTTATTGAAGCATTTAGAAGTGAATAAGATTGAGAAAACAATTGAAAAAATTGTTTTAGTTATGATCACGTCAGTTTTCTGAATACCTCACTAAGCAATGCGTGTTATCAATATTTCAAATGAAGGAACAAGAGGAAAGTGCTCCTTTTTTCTCGTAAAAGGCCTCGCTCCGCAAAGATACATTGCGGGAATGGTGGCCTTTCTCGGCATTTTCTGTATTGCAGAAAAGGAAAGCCTTCTGTATCTATATCATTCTTCGACTAAATCTTTGCAATCTTGATCGAGAACTGGCTTTTGCGATTGCGACAATGAAGCCATCGATAAAAGGTCGTCCTGCACGATGAAAAGCCACCGTATTATATGGCCGACTAGATCATTTTAAAAGCATTGAATGGGCGAAAGAGAGCTTTGTGATTTACCAAGAAAACGAGCATCGATTCTAAAGAAGCCCTGCTACACAGCATTTCGGAGGAAAGTCAAACAGAAAGCTTCTCTCGGCTCCTGGGTGACCGTCGGACGGAGAAACGTTTTTACAATCGATCTCTAGCCTAATCCCATGTAAGTTCTTGAGTGACCTTTCACTCCCAGTGAGATCAAATTCAAAGATGCATTTCTCCTAAATTTCATTTTGATATCTATAATTTATTCGTATTTTGAAACACTGTGAGTATTTATTGAACGTGGAGCCTGACGAGTTCATTCTTAGGAGGCGTAGCGCCTCTCCTTTTACGAATCCTCTACTTACGCCTGATAAAAAACACGCGCGACTTTGTTATCCTAATCAGTTTCTCACTTAAATGCCATCGTTGATTTTGCCAAAGGCATGTCACGAGACACAACGAAGGATGATAAGAAAATAACCGCCTTGAGCTGTCTCGAAAAAGGAGTTTAAAGAATCAAAGCATGGTATTCTTTACGATAAAAGTAGAAGTAGAACGTGGGGCAACATTAACTTAATAATATGTAAGTGATCGTGGGCGAAAAAAGAAAAAAATTAAAAATTGAAAAATTGTAAAATATTTGAATTAGAATCCACGGGCATGTTGGCAAGGATGCACTTCTCGAACACATGATCCACGGTTCGATTAAATTAGCCCGAAAGGCAAGGTTAGTATTAAGAACGTTCAAACGCTTGCTCCCGAGACGCCCAAAGGTCTGAGACTCTGGAGATAAAAACAGAAAACAAAGCTGCATTGGTACTTGGGATATCTCCCTTAGGCCAACTTCTGCAGAATGAATCATCAGAATGGGGTCAGACAATGATAAAAAGCGGTAATGTCAACTAACAACATTAAATACTAATCACCTTAATATACCATCCATCTAATCAAGGCACTGGAGTAGACAGCCCGATTGCTAAAGAGAAGTCAGTTGGTAGCTGTGAATAAAAAATAATCTAAATATTGCTTTGGAATTATGCTACGTCTGGTTGAAAAGCGGGCATAAGCTGGGAAAGTGAGATACACTAATCAGAACGAGTACAGCGCAACTGGATTTTCTTAATTCTTACCCTTTGATACTAAATGCCATCTTAGTTTATGGTTTCCTTCAAATCTGCAATTAGATTTGCTCACATTAATCTTCTTCTCCTTTTGTCTCTTTTGTTCTTTAAGACTTTTCTGCGCCTTTGCCTTTGTCTCCCTGAAAGTTGTCTAATCCGAACTAGCAATTTTGTAGCAATGGATGGAGTAAACAAAACGGGTTTGGCTTATATAAGTTTATTGAAGCATTTATAGAGTGTTTTACAACAAGTTAATTATTTTTAGTAGGGTCAATATTGATGGTGGCTTGAGAGATATCAACATCTATTTATTTGTCTTCCATAATGGTCACTTTGAGTTCTTAATAGTAACTTTGCTTCGTGACGAACAAACCAATAGCATTTTTCTTCTCTATATTACACTCAAAAAAATTAGGAAATATTACTTATACTTAGAAAACACTCACAAATTCATTAAGCATATCTGACTTAATCAGTTATAAAAATCATCTAATCAGCGATGCCTTTTTTTGTATCTTTTTGTCTCTATCAGTCTACAGTCGATAACAGAAAAAGCACTCACGGGTGCAACAAGTAAATAAACGCTAAACTAACAAGTGTGAAAGTGAAGTAAATACGAAAATTTTCTTTCAAGGAAACTTTTACTTAACCTCCATCTACAAACTATAAAAATGATTATCATTACTAACAAAGCATTATAATTGTAAGATGAACATTACATCTTAAAATCAGGAGCTACAAAAAGGTAAGCCTAAGGTTCTCGAAATCTAGACCACAAATTACCACTGAGCAAAACCAATGATAACTAAAACAGCTCATACCCTCTTCTCTTTAGCTTCCCGTCTTCATTTAACAATACAGCAGAAGTATATATAATTAGATTATCTTTACTCTCCTTCTTTTCTCCTTTTTCTTCCTTCTTTCTTCTCTTTTTTCTCCCTTTTTTCTTTTTTATTATAAATTCTAAATGTTGTATATTATCGCGCTGTATCAATAAGTCTTCTATTCATTCTATATATTTATATTAAGAACTATTCTCTTAATACCCTAATTTATTATTGCCTCACACTTGTATCTTGGACCTCTCTATTTACTTAAATGGGACAGTGACCAAAACGAAAGCTACGGCTACTTTGGTCACTGTGCACCCATATACAAACAACCTGCATGATATCTACTTCTCATCATCTTCTTCACCTAGTTATATAAGTCGTCTTATACTGCATTAATTTACTGTATTATACTGCATTAATTATACTGTATTAATTTGAATAGTGCGAAATAAACTTGGAGACTTGGAAACTAGGAAACTTGAGCAATAAACGACTACAACATGGGAGGTTCAGCAATTCTGGTATCATGCCTCAGTCCTGCACAAGAGGAGTTGCTTCGGATGACTTCTCGTCTTCGTCATTTCCGGTTTCGTCTGTATCCACGGCTGTTAGTTGATAACCATTACTCTCTTGCACACCAACCTCTTCATCACAAAGGTCTACAGCATCCCCTCGGTCCTCCATATGTTTTCCAATATCGTCTTGTTCATCCTCTGTGTTCTCAAGTTGGCAAGTCTTAGGTTCTTCATCACCTCTTGCCTCCTTTACAGACTGTATTGCTGCAGCATCTTGATTATCAGCATCAGTCACAGGGGGGCATACCAGAGTACCAAGACCGTTATCGTCCATCACCAAAGAAGATGGCAAAAGATCGATATCTTTTTCCTCAATCAAAAGAGGGCACTCAGGGTCGTCAATATCTTCTTCCTCAAGCCCAAGAGGGCACTCAGAGTCCTCAAAATCTTCCTCCTCGTTCTCGCTGAGGTATGGTAAAGTATCACTCTCGTGAAGGTACGCTGAGGCATCAATATCTTTTTCAACACTCTTAAAAGAGTGCGCTGCCCCACTTTCTTCTCCTACTTTGATACCGAGAGGGAAAGCTCTAGCACCGTCTTCTATCGCAGCCACAAAAGGATGCGCAGTAGCGCCGTGTTCACCCACTTTACGGTCGGTATTTGCTGCAGCTGCTCTTTCGTCTGCCACGTTAACTCTGAAGGGGAAAGCTGTTGCACCGCCGTCTACTGCAACCACAAAAGGATGCGCAGTACCACCGTGTTCACCCACTTCTCGGTCGGGATTTGCTGCAGCTGCTCCTTCGTCTTCTACGCTAATTGTGAGAGGGAAAGCTGTAGCGCCATCGTCTATTTCAACCACAAAAGGATGTGCAATAGCACCGTGTTCACCCACCTCACGGTTGGGATTTGCGGAAGCTGCTCCTTGCTCATCTGGTCCTGCATCTTCTCGGATTGCAACAGCTCCACGATCATCGATAAACTTGTACTTATCGTAATCATACTTGTCCATGTCCAGGATATCCACATATGTCTGTGATAAAGATCAGAAGGTAATCAGGAGTTAAGTATGTTGAATAATCAGTGAGTTAATGAATGTCAACAATGGAACCAGGAACAATCCAAAAAAAATGAATCATTTATTAGACAATGAAGATTGCAAAGACAGGGACCGATTTGTGTGTATAAATTGATAAAGAAACGAAAGCAGGTAAGGTCGACCTCTTTCGTTCAAATTTTCCAAACTATCACGTCAATAGGTGTTCCATACTCGCCATTAATTAACAAATAAAGAAGCCTTGACTATCTTCTGGTCTTTTGTAAAGCACTTACAAAGCGGCCAGAGAGATCTAGGAGGAAACGCCAGACGTAGCCGAGTGTTGTTTCTCGCTACTTCTTTAACATTTGTTTAATAATGAAGATTCCGTCAAATTCCCAACGAACTACTTACTCTTCAAAGCAAATTATAATTTTCGAAGCAAACAAAAGTGTCGTTAGTATGTTCTATACTCCCACAAAACATGCTACAATGAGCCAATTGGAATCCGTGCTAGAATGATTCAAATAATCCGACTGTTTGAATAAGACTTCGGCCGTCAAAACTGTCAAACCATTAAAGTTCATAATCTGTAAGAGTTCACAAACTTAAATAGCTCGGAAACTCGAATCTAAAAACATTTTTGCCTGAGGTTTTCTATTTTTGATACAGAATCTGAAAGTATAATGTACGGTGAAATGAGCCCAAATCGTGTCTTATAAAAACATGCCAGTTTTTTCAAATGGCAATAAGCAAGCAAACTTCCCGAGGTGTATGTTTTATGAATGAACGAGAGCCAAATTCTTAGGAACTTGAAGATCGCTCGGGATGACAGCACCGTAACATACGGCTGTTGTGCCTGATGTGGCCTTCCACTCAACCTATCAGAAAGGACATTAGAATAGGTCCTTAGTTGTTCTTTCTGAGATATCTGAGGCATGCCTTACTATGATGACCGGAGATTAGCAGTTGCCTCACACTATCTTGATCTGTATGAATTTTAACAGTTCTGCTAGGTTGGTTATATTTTCAAGTTTTATTATTCCTATTTTTTGGTTCTGTTTGTTTTTGAATACGAAAATATACATACTATGCGAGTGTTGCCTGTGTTTCAGTTTTATTCCCGTATAAAAGTCAACAATCTGACTCAGCACGAAAACATTCAAACAGTCCTTTTCGTTGGCTTGTTTGCAAAATTTTGTTTGGCTCTTCTGTAGCTACTTGCCGGGTCGTTTGTTCCGAAATTTCGCTTTCAATTAACGAAAAATAAAGTAGAGAGAAGTCTGGGAAATTGTCGAAGTACAAATTGGCCGATGGCGGACAGCTTTAGCTCAGCTCCACGTTTTGTAATCTAATAGAACACGCTCTTTCAGCCATTAACAGCGCGCATTATATCCGAACTTTATTATAATATAATTATAATATAATGACCTGGGATCCTAATATATAGACCTGTACCTCATGAAAACAAACAGACGCTTTCGGAAAGGAAAAAAAAAACTAGTCGAGCATGCAAACACAAGACAACGAAGAGAAACAAAGACCAACATAAACTACCCAAAAAACCCAGAACCGAAGACGTATTTTCTGAATAAGATGTTGTATGGCAAACCTTTGTTTTAAGATAGGTATCCATTGTTTTGTAGAGGTTCACAAAATGTGGCCGGGCAGCGATTTCATACTTCCAGCAGCTTAACATCACCGCGTATCTACAAAAAAAAACAATGAAATTTCCTACTATCAGGGTTACGCAGCCGCAACTAGCTACAATTACACCTGAAATGCTAAGTTTACAAAAACAAAATCGCTTGGTTTACCTTGTTACATTGCAGTTCAAATAGAGCTTGGAATAAAGAAACCAATATCATTCTGAATTTCACTCACCAACTTTGAACTGACTGAAGTGGGTGATGTGAGTCATTTCTAAAATGTATTTTTTTTGTTTCGTTTTTTGTGCTGTTTTTTGCTTTGTTTTTGTTTTGTTTTGTTTTGTTTAGTTTTGTTTTGTTCTGTTTTGTTTTGTTTTGTTTTGTTTTGGTTTTGTTTTGTTTCGATTTTGTTTTGCTTTTGTTTGGTTTAGTTTAGTTTAGTCTTTTTTTGTTTTATTGATAGCTCAAATTTGGTAGGAAGGCTATCTATTCCGTCTGAACAGATTTAAAGGTTCACGAGGTATTTACACCATCATCACCACCATTATCGCTTTTTTCACCATCTGATAAAATTAATGCAAGCTACAACAAACCCGACCACGATAGCTATCGTATCGCACTTTATTTCTGTAACATTACATTTTTGTTTTGTACAATCCATATTCAGTATAATACAGAAGAAGCCGAACTTACAAACTGTCGTCTATATGTCCAGGTTTTGGCAAACGGTAACCTTGATAGATTTTTCTTATTGTCGTGGTTTCAGACCATCCTTCGTACGGAATACCTCCTGTGGACAAATAAAAGAGCAGAACTGTTTTGTTGTAATCAATTCCATCTTAATAGGCGCGATCGGAATGATTTCATTGTTAAAACGATAGTTATCGAAGAATATTCCTGTTTACATCAAATAAGAGATAGAAGAAGAAACGTTTTCTAACAATGTGGTAAAATATATATTCATCAGCGACATTGAGTATTGCCATTACTTCTCTATCATGCAATGCTTCTGTAGTTGCTCATGGTATAACCTTTCAAATGGCAATTGTGCAAGCAATTTCGGCGAGTATATTTTCTGAAAGTAAACTAACAAATAAGTGAACTGAGTACCGATTGTGAAGATTTCAAACAGGACAATGCCATAAGACCACCTGTGAAAGAAATATAAGGATGACGACTCATGTCAACTAGGGTAGAAAAATGATCTTTAATTCAGACACTTCAAATGTTTTAGAATATTTTTAACAAGGTATAAACAATGCCTTAAACATAAAACTCCATAGTTATTTATTTGATCATTCATTTATCTTTTCATCTCTTTTTTTTCTTAATGAGGTTTTAATTATTGCCCGTAAAACTTAATACTCATCCACATCTACTTTCAGATTTCTCGGCTCGACGTATCCTAATGACCCTCTGATAAATAAAGCACTGATTATTCAATTCGTTAAGTAAGCATCGTAAACAGGTTGACGCTTATCATGTATATGATGACGATTGCAGTACGTACACATCACTTTTGGTTGAGAGCCGTTCCACATGGCCAATGAGAATCTCGGGTGCACTCCATTTGACTGGGATACATCCCTGGGTGAGTATTTAGAATATTATAAGCATATGCAATTAAAGACTCTGTAATACAATTTCTGAGATATTTTTCGCAAAGATTTAGACCCTTTTTTCACCAAAGATGCGAGTAGTCGCGATAAATTCAAGAGAAACACACGCGTTTCTACAAATTTCTTTAGATACAAACCACGTGCTCCTTTTTCTTTACATCTCCTGTGTTGCACTACCCTTCGAAATGTTTGAGTTGGTATTCTTGCAATTAAAAGAACATTTATCAACTCCGATTTTCTTATTCCCTGCGTTCACTTCTTAGGTAGAGTGTATAATTTTTTTTTGTTTGTATGAAAGTTTCGAAATGCTTAGGATGGCATTCCGATTAGAGAAACATGTTTGGCGGTAAAACTGTATATAAGGAAGTAAGGTTCGTCAGCGTAGTTCAAGTTTTTGTTTGAGTATCAAAATAGAGGCCTAGTTGACGTCATTTACTGGCATACGCTCATTTTTCGTTTTAGTTTTTTCACATTATAATATTTCATACCCACAACCCCAAAACAAATTTCTCCTCTATACCTTAGGTATACACGTAAAGAAGCTAACCTCGCATTATGGTATATGATTCATTTGATAACAGTCAACTAACAACTCGCTGAACAAGTGATTAAAAAATTCTGAAAATTACCCTCTTGGCTTTTCCTGGACCGTATTTGAAATCCCGATAAGAGAGCCCAAAATCAGTCAACTTGCATACACGATGCTCATCGAGGAGGATGTTGCGAGCTGCAAGATCGCGATGAATTACCTGAAATTGAAAAAAAGAATGTGATGGACATCCATCACACAGTAATCTCGTGCGTAGGAAATTAACGTCTCTAACCCCTAACCCTGCAAGAGTCGGGACCTCCATTTATTAGTCCCTATCCGAGATGTCAAGAGTATCTAGCCATTTCTTGATATAGAAAGGTAGCATATTCTTCTCACTTGTTTTAAGACCTTGAGTGTTGGTCCGGCCGGGGCTCGAACCCTCAACCTCCCGCACAACAGTCCAGCGCTTTATCCATTGAGCTAACTGGAAGATGTATGGTGATCGATCTGCGAAATGGAAACCAAGAGGAGTTTGAGCACTTACCCCTCTAGACGCGAGAAAAGTCATACCATTTGCGATCTGTTTAGCGAACAGCACCATGTCATATGTTGTCAAGTGGTCGACTCTTCCGACCCCACGATGATAGTGGTCGAGAACCCCCCTGGATTTTCTGAGGTAACCCAGCAAGTCACCACGCCACAGGTACTCCATGATAAGTATTGGCTGAACTAAATAATTTTAAACAAGAATTTGCAAATCATCATAAGAGAAGCAGAGCAGACGTTCCAAAATGTTCTAAATTTTACGCGCGTACTTTATCTATATGGTAGGTTCTATCTTTAATGAACCAAAGTAGAGACAGAGAGGGAAAAGAGAAGGAAGGAAACACGCGGACAGAGATATGAAGACAGGCAGACACATACGGCAGATAGAGGACTACTTATACAGACAGACAGACGAGCGAGCGAACGGAAAGGATGACAAAAAGATGGCAGATAAATAGACAGAGACTCGCTATCCTAAATCGGAGCTTTAATCACATTTTACATTTTAGAGCGCTAAATGTTTGGAAAAAAAAAATAAATAACCGAAAAAATTTTAAAAAATGGAAGTATTCCCTGAATTAGCCCAGCATCTTAGCAATAGAAATGTTTATACTAGTGGTTGAATTGTCCTCAGAGATGTTTTTATCCTTACTATGACTCAGCTGATTACAATTATAACAATAGCTGATTACCTCCAACTGTAACACAGCCAATAAACTTAACAACATTCTCATGTCCCATCCTTCCAAAGAGTTTTAATAACTCGATCTCTCTCAGCAGGGCCTTCCTTCCTTGCTCTCCAGAGATTGCTAGGGAACCACAAAAACAAAAATTGCAATGGTTAACACGCTCATTTGAGGGTGTTGTATTTTGGCGTTAAATAATCAGCACAAGTTTCGGGGCACAAGGTCTACATATCTAAATCAAAACTCAAAAACTCATTCATATTTGCTAAGAAAAATAAACGAGTTGGCGTTTGTCTTCATTTGTACGACATTTCATTTGTGTGATATTTCTTCAACTAGATTTATCGTCATTGAAAAAAGAGGTCTTTACCACTTAAATGCAACGCAATCCTTTTTCTCTATTTCATTTTATTATATAAAGTAACTTCTAATGAGTTTTTGTTTTATTTTGTAGGTTTTCGTTTTTGTTTTGTTCTTGTTTGATGTTTTTGTTTTCATTCATCTGTTTTGCTTCGTTTTACGACTTATAACTTATAATCAGTCCGCAATTTAATTTACGTAATAAGGTTATACAGTTTTATTTCATGGATACTGAGATTTACACACGACAAAAAGCCCGCGTAAAACTAGTACGTTAAATCCATTAGCCAATGGGAAACGCGAACGATGAATTTTCACTAGTTAAAAAACGTCGTTCGCCCAATCACAAACGCGAACGACGAAAATTCACTAGTGCACAATCGTGGTCCGCGAGTTTCACTCCGACTCTTGAATCCAACATGACTAGTTCAAGGTTTGCTTCCTTGGAAGGTTCCATTGAGACTTTTATTGAAGAACAAGAAAACCAGAACACAGTGAAGAAAACGAAACGAGACGTTGCTTTGTTTACAGAGTTCCTTCAAACAAAAGCAGAAGCACAAAGTGAAATAGCTGAAATTCCTCCCGCCGAGCTGAATGAACTTTTGAGTGAATTCATTTTAAGAGTTCGCACAAAAGTAGGAAAAGATTACGAAAAAGCATCAGTGGAAGAGAATCAGAGTATCCAGCGACTCCGATGATGACTAAGTTATATACACTGCAAGTTTGCCTTGAATTTTCATGAAAGTTGCAGACTGTTTTTGAATGACAAAGAGAACTTTATATTTTAGTTTATAATAGCAATTGAATGGGTTTTATAAACATGCGCGCCTAAACTGATAAAATTGACCAGCAATTTTTCTTTTCAAAAATCTCAATATCTATAAAATAAACAAATTACACCATGGAAAATGCTTTGTACGATTTTATTCACTCGTCGAGGAGTATCAGAAAACTCACTCGTTCGCTACGCTCACTCGTTCCTTTTCTGATACTTCTCAACTCGTGAATAAAAATCTTACGCGCGCATTTTCCATGGGGTAGTCTCTATTTAAACCAATTGGTTAAGTTAGGTCATATGGTTCAAATTGTTGTCTCCCCAAAACCGCACGCTCTCTTGGCCTCTTTCAAGTCAAATAACAAAATTTCCGTCAAAAGTCTCTCAGATGGCAACAGTGCAAAATATTCGACGCCAGGGGGAATTTGCCTTGGAATATTGACCAACGACCACCGCCGCATGAGGAGAGCACGTGATTGGAGGTGGGATTAAAATAAGGTGAGACTTTATTATTGCCAGTAGTAGTTTCCACTTTTTTCGCTTCCATAACATAACATAGAACACAACGCGAGCCCTTATTGTTGAGGATAGTTCAATCAAGCTTTCAATAATGAGAGATCTTAAAAATGTTCTTACGCAGGTAACACTTGGCAGCAACTGTACGATTTCCACGTCTGCCACGGGACCGACCCAGTAGCGCTCGCCACACTGAGCCAAATGCCCCTCTGCCAATGGGCTCGCGAAAGTTCAGGCGGTCAACTGCAATCTCCCATTCATCCGTGTTTGCGTTTAACTGAACCATCTCAACTTCATCTTGCTCTTCACTGAATAATTGCAGATGAAAACACAACTTTCATTTAACTATGTTTGTTACCGATCTGTCTTTACATCTCTGAGTATAGCTCTTTTTTATATAAAAAAGGCATCTTTGCGAGGGTCTATGAAATAATTTATATTAAGCGCGTTAAAAAATTCTCGTTTGCTGATGGAAAATTGTTGAAATAGGTGAAATTTGGATACTAGTTTACTGAATGAGCCCGTGCCACATCATCCCAGTACCAGAGATTTGATTTTTATAATAAACACGGAATGAACACAGTATGTGGAATCTGAAGATACCGTGTGCTGACTTGGTATTTTGCATTTTACGTCATTTGAATACCATGCCTCTTACGTGCCTGTCTAATGGTTAGTAAATAAATTACTAACCGACTCAAACCGGGTTGTCTAAAAATAGGGATCGGTCTAAAATCGAGTAAACAAGCAATATTTAAAATGGGTCTACAAGAAGGACTAAGCTAAAATACAACACAATTTTCTTGGCAGTGGCGATTAAGAGACTGTCTGTAAGAGCGGTCCGGTCGATTTTGCTTGAGACACGGATTTCGCTCATTTCTTGTGTGTTTTAAGACATTTGTGTACCTATGTTAAAACCACAATCCGTTTGATCGGATCTCTTTATTTTTCAGAGTTTTATGGAAATTAAATTTCACTCGAGCGAGGGCTTGTCGAGACTCTTTTGAAGACTTTAATTTGAGAGAACTTTGGAGAAGAATTAACAAAAATATACGGAACTCAGCAGAAAACAAATACCGCAGCCATGTATATTAACTCTACCTTATCCATCGAGGCGACTCTCGTGAACATCACATTTCAATCAAGGAAACAGGAAGACTTGAATGACACCTTATCGGTTCGCTTAAGTCACACACGCGAAAACTGAAACACTACACTACAGAAAACCCTAACAGAAAAAACACTACAGAAAAAAACTTTGCGGTCCGACCTTTGCGAAAACTTAGAGGGACTTGTCAACATGAGGCGTAGCAAAGCAGTAAATCGAGCAGCTAGATCTAAAACCGTCAAAAGTACATACGGAAAAAAAAAAAAAGTCTTTTTATACGATTACACAATTACTGGTGAACCAGTAGTTTCCATTGTGGTCCTTGCAAACAAATGAAACAAATGGTCTAAATTGAACATAACATCATTAAGAACATCATTAAGAACCCCAACCGGCCGGAGACAAACCAGTTGGCTATTTACAAGCGTGGCCAAGGATCTGAACTCGGGGCTACCGTGAAACAGATCCAGTGGTCTGGGTGGGACTCGAACCCGGGAGCGGCGGATTACAAGTCCGACACTCTAACCACTCGGCCACACTGCCTCCACATACGGAAGCAATTTGCATACATTCTTGAGAACAGCAAAAATGCCCTACAACAAACACTCTAAATACAGTGTTCATTCCGTGCATTGGGGACTAAATAAAATGTTCTGGTAAGATGCACCTCATTTTATACCACAGAAGACAAGCAAAAAGTCATAAGGGTACCCCGATTAAAAATATATCGACAACTCTATTAATTAATACCAGTTGTAATTTAAACGAAAAAGTTATGAGAATAAAATGAAATACTCTGTACCACGATGCATGTCTTCACTGAGAATCTTAAAGTTCTTTAAGCATGTATTCACTCAGAACGCTGGTCAGCGGTCTTGTTTATGAGGTAAACATGGCGATTGCTTTCTGATCACCGTTCTTGTCGATCAGAAAATCAAAATACCAGCGCGATATTGCCTCGAAGATGAAGCAGTTGTTTCATTTAATTCGTACTTCACATCCGAGTCGAAGCTTGGGTGGTACAGTTTATTTCTTACGGTGGACTGACGAAGGGAAACTGCACACTAGATCTAGATGTAGTGTTTGAATGGTAGATCACAAAACGCGGAGCCCTACTCCATGATGGAGTACCCTATGGAGTACCTGAATGGAGTATCCCTAAAAATCATGTTTTAGTCAAATAAAATACTTTATGAACACGCTGAATCGTTTAGATGTACACATCCTGATATATTTTGAGCTTGTCAGCTCTCCCATCGTCGCAGTTCGATGTAGTACACGAACTGACCGCCATCTTGAAATTAACATTAAACTGCTGACCACTTCCAACGGAAAGCTTTAACGTAGCTAGCATCCATGAACGTTATCGTTAATAGGCCGACTTTCATCTATTTTCATATGATCTTCAAGAGGTCAAAAGGACAGATATCCCTCATTCTGCGACGGGTTTTACGTCTCTCAAAATACTTGTTTATGTGTGGCGTCTGTAAGATGTGTGGCGCTCCATTTAATAACACAAGATCTCATTGGTTTTTTAATTGTGCGAAGCGTTGAGGATACAAACTTACATTTGTAGGTTGAGACTTAAAAAAAGGTAATCTATATCTTTAAACTGAGCTTCTCCTCACCCATCTTTTTGTAGCGTAATAGAATTGAGGTATGTAAAGAAATAAAAAAAAAAAAAAAAAAACAGTGATGGGTCAGTAAATAAATGCGACCAGGGCCGTTGATTTGGGAAATGTAGAAAGCTTAAATATTTTACCTCGTGCAGAACTCGAGACAGTGGGTTTTTTCATCACATGTAGTGTTTTGTCTTCCCATCAAAGGACTCATTACACAGCGGTAAAACCAAAATGGAGGAACCAGTAAGACTGAGATCCCTAGTCACCTGTCCCCCAATAAACTGGATTGTATCGAACTGTGACATTCGGAGAGCCGATAAGCTCAAAATATTTTAGGATATGTAGATCTAAACGATTTACCATGTTTATAAAATATTTTATTTGACCAACACATGACTTTTAGGGATACTCCATTAAGGTACTCCATAGGGAACTCCATGGAGTAGGGCTCCGTGTTTTGTCATCTCCCTGTTTGAATTGTTGGAAGAAATGGTCGCATAGGAATGTAGGAATGGTAAGTTTAACGATTAATTTCAAATTGAATTTAAAGTAAAGTTCATCTGATCTGCTTTCGTATGTATTTATGACGGTTTTAGCTCTACCTGCTCGATTTATGTCAGCAACGTTTCATGTTGACAAGTCCCTCATAATGGCGGCCAAAATTGGAGATTGCCGAGAATCAGGTTAGTTCGCGGAGTTATAAAGTTTGTGCAAAGGTCGGGCCGCAAGTTTTTTTCTGTATTTACCTTTTCTATTGCATGGAATTCCTAGCTATGTTAGTTGGATCAGTTAAGAACGCCTCACGTTTTCAAATATTTAGCTTGAATTTGATCAGTTTTCGCGTGTGTGACTTAAGCGAACCGACAAGGTGTCATTCAAGTCTTCTTGTTTACTTGATTGTAATGTGATGTTCTCGAAAATCGCCTCGATGGATAAGATAGAGTTAATATACATGGCTGGGGTATTTATTTCTTCTTGACTTCCGTAGGTTTTTTTAAATTATTCTCCAAAGTTGTCTCAAATTAAAGTCTTGAAAAGTGTCACGAGAGACCTGCGCTCGAATGAAATTTAATTTCCGTAAAACTCTGAAAAATGAAGAGATCCGATCTAACAGATTGTGGTTTTAGCATAGGCACATTAACGTCTTACAATACACAAGAAATGGGCGAAATATGTGCCTCAAGCAAAATCGACCGGACCGCTCTAACAGAGACACTCTCTTAACAATTCTATGCACATACGTACTTCTTCAAGAGTTGGAAACCTCGGGTATAAGAACATACTTAAAGTAATTATTAAAACAAAGAAAATCTACTAACTTCAACCTGCTGGGCAACTCCTGGTAGGCTATTTTGCAAGGATATGTTGAAAAAGATGAAAGAAATGGCTTCGTCGTGAGCAAGAATGACATCATTAACTTAGTCAAAGCCTACGACTCGTTTCTAAAAATAACACTTAACTTATCTCATACCATGACTAGAACTAAAAAGGAATAAGATGGCTTGCCATGGTAAATAGCTGGATATAATTTGTAACTTTCACATGGTTTGATCAGCTAATGGGCTTGAAGGGAGTAAAAAGAGACCTTCATTGTCAGCTCTGGAAATGCGGAATGTGACCTGACAAAAATAGCTCCATTTAAATCCTAAACATTGACAAGTAAAAAGTCACAGTTTGCCGTATCAAAACATCTTGTTTTCATCGGGTAACCTATGGCACCTCCCTACAGTTCCTTTTACCTGTCGCACGGCGTTTTCTGATGTATGCGCTGAGAGACAGCAGGAATATAAGAGCAGCCACTGGTCCGCCAATGTAGTACCACTCCATGGAACTGCTGGAAGGAGCTGCTGGGGCTGCCATGTGCAAAAAATGGAGTGTTGAGATCTATACAGTCAAAATTCCTCGACTCTCTAAAGAACAATCGGTTAGGGCTACCCAACAACTATTTGCATATGTTTAAATAAAAAACAAACTCACATCTTTTATATCAGTTGACACGTACTCGCTCTTTAAATGTCATCATCAATTGATATTTCTTTTATAATTTTCATCAATTTTTAAGTAGATCTACAGGTGGTTTGATACCCTTAAATCTGATATGGAACCTAAGAATCGACTTTCTTTGTTCCTTATCTAACAGAAAATTAAATTGATAATATAGACTCCAGCTCTTTCTTTTTTATAGTGAGAACCATACCTCCCGCCACTTCAATCCAGAAAGTTGAGTTCTTGCTCCCCTCGCTATTTTTGGCGCGGCATGTGTATTGGCCAGAGTCCTCCGGTTTCGCTTTACGAATCGTGAGAGTGTTGTTGTTACCGAGATTCACCCCATCCTTAGTCCAGTTTACCTCAGGTGTAGGGAAACCTCTTAGAAAGCAATTGAACTGAAGCGATGAATGATATGCAACCGACTGATTCTTCAGCTGAGGATTAATTATAGGAGGACCTGGGTGTAGAAATGACAAACACAATTCAAAGTAGGTGAAAATTAAAAAAAAAAACTAAGACAAACAGAAAAACAAAGAGAATAACTAAAAGAGTAAAAGTAAAATAAGACTAGTCTGTGACATTTGGTCCGAAAAGCTGCTTTCCTTTCCCTCTCAGTGTTTTAACAAATGCCGTATTACACTGGATGCGTATTGACCAGCGACTCCATAATTCACTCGATTAATAATGGTGACCATGTTTGTGTTTCCAAATAACTTTCCATCCTTCGTCCAATTCAACTCTGTTTTAGGAGAAACCCCTCATGAAGCATTTCCCTCGAGTTGTTTAATCTGATTTGACGGGCTTTCATTGCCGATAATTAATTTAAAGAGGACCTTCTTCTAACGCCCCTCATCATCTCCACTCTCCTCCCTTTTAACTGTCGCTCACCCCCTTGTTGTAAGTTTCTGTCTTTCCCTTGCCCTGCCCTGCTGTTATAATCAATATATTGTTTTCACTGATAATGCACTAAGCCCTTGCTCACAAAAATCACGCTAGTTCTGCAGGCAAATGCAAATATATATATCTTTTTCCAATAGAGAAAAATTTCCATTATTTGAATGACAAATAAAAATCTAGTTTCTAATCGGTAACATTAAAACTCGTGCTAAGTGCGCGCTATTTATTTTTCCCCCTCCTTTTTCCCTTTTTTTTCCCCGAGGATAACGGGGTAAGTTTCTATAGAAACTGTGATCTGCGTCGTTTTAAGATTCGTGAGGTTGTTGTTCTTACAAAGATTCACCCCAGCCTTATTCCACAGTGCCTCAGATGCAGGAGAACCTCTTAGAGAGCGATTGAAGTGAAGCAATTGATTATATGGAACCCATAAATTCTCGAGAAGATGATTAACTTCACGGGGACTTGGCCACGGAGTTTACGAGCATAATTAAAAAAAAGGTGGGGGGGGGGGGTAAGAAAACTCAAGATAAAGGAATAAACTTGAATTAAGATTTATCTGCAACCACGATTTGAAAAGCTGCTTCCCGTTTCCCTTCACTGTTTTATAGCGCTGCATGTATATTGACCAACATTTCCATAATTTTATCAACTTGATTAGTCGTGAGCATGTTCGTGGTATCAAGAGATTTCTCATATTTTGTGCAATTCAACACTGGTTTTGGAAAACCTCTCACAAAACATCGCACTTGAAATGTTAAATCTTTTCTGACAGCCTTCTTTTGAAAAGGAAAGTAATGATTAATGTGCACCATCAATTCCATTCTCTACCCTCTACTTCCTATAAACCGTCGCTCGTCCCTTTGATGCAGATTTCTTTCTCTCCCCAGTTGACCGCTGCCGTTAAAAATCGAAGATAGCAGCTATGATTTTCACTGAGAAAATACTAAGCACTCACTCGCTAAAATAAAAAAAAATTTGCTTTTGTGTAGTACGACAAAAATTAATCAGCACGCGTCGTGCTGTTTTGCAATGATAAACGGGAGCAGTGGGGTGGGGTAATGTTTATAAATAAATTGTGGTGCTGCGTCAGTGGGAGGATTTCATCAACTGAGTTGATAATGTAACGTGGTACCGCGAAAAGAGGTTGACGTCTCGAGTGTTAGCGCTTCGTCAGAGTTAACGCTCGAAACGTCAGCTTGGAAACTCTTTGCGGTGGCCAATTCGTATTATCCACTCAGTTGATAAGACTAAATTGTTTTTAACAAAGAACTTGGAAGTTGATAAAAGGCCAGTTGAGGGATATCTGTGCAACATTTTCAACCAGCGCACGAGCAATCCTTTTCTTTTCCCTTATTCATAAAACCACTTACATTTACAAGGCTGTGATAGTAATTCCTTAGTCCTTGTGCAGTTGAATTCTGAAAGTAAGGTATTTTATATTTTTCTCAACCATTTTCAGTATTAGTTTGTGCTCGGTTATCAATCTATTTCGCATTGTGTAATGGCATTGACTTTACTTGTGGTATATATTGCAATCTATACATGAGAATTCATATATTTGAGTAAAAGCTTATAATACATGTACAGATTTTTGAAGTTGCAAAACGGAAGTAAAAACCCGGAACCGCATTTTCGAATCATAAATTCTAAAATTTTCCTCTTGTCACATACCGACTCTTTCCCGATACTGCAAAGAAATGCACTCTTTGCAGTCACCAACCGCAATCCAAGATGACCATGCCATACAACCTTTGAAAACAGTGTTGTAAGTAAAGAGTCCAACGTCAAATTATAAGCTTATTTTACGCATTTATCACATTCCCTGTGCTCTTTACCTCGGTTGCTGCATAATTCTACAGCTTATTACAAAGGATACCAAAGTAAAAAAGTATTACCGTCTGTAATCACCGTTTATAATTTGCAACGTGAGTTCGAGCTAAGATCTCCACGTTAAAAATATTGATAGCTTGACGCTTATAAATCATCCACCATACAGTTCCCAATTTATAACCCTCATTCTTGTTCTTCCAATTTCTCTCAGGGATTCATCATGTTATCATGTTATTAAGCCTGAGAAAGTAACATTGTTTTCTATTACTTTAATAGATGACTGTACAGAAATACTCAAAGAAACAAACTAAGATTTTGATTTATTCAATTCTTTTTTCTTAACTTTTGCTGAAGATGACCAAACGCTGAAAATTAAATTGTTATAATACGTAAGAATTTTTTTCCTATGCTGCATCTTTGCACACTCGTCTACTGATCTAAACAAAAACATTGTACTCTGTCTATATCCTTCTATTGGGAACCTTTCGTTTTTGCAACCAACTTTGCCTTGTTTACTTATAAATAATAGTTTAAGCATGGCTACTTACAATCTGTTGAACCAGTTAGAATGGGAATGTTAGACGAACATGAAAAAAAAAGATCCACATTTGGTAAGTAAACAAGTGGCTCAACATAACCTTGGATCTCTTGGCTAGAAACACCATAAGCTTAACGAAAAAACTGAACACATCGCACTCACCCGCTAATGAATCCGGAAAAAAACGCCGCAAAAGGGAAAAAAATTAAAAAAATCTCCATTCATTTATCTATTCATTTGTCTTTTCTCTTTAAACTACTCAGTTTGTTTAGTATGTCAATGCTTTATGTTGAAACAGATGACAGAATTTGTTTAATGAAACAAACAATCAGCCAAATATGACCGACATCTGACGATAATCACACAACTATCGTTTATTGTAGGACTTAGGTATTGAGGTATACATATCATATCAGTAACATCGCTCCCATAGTAACATCTGCACGGTAACAGCTATCGCGAGCTGTCATTAATATATACTCAGAGATTCTCTTCTAAATTACGATTGCAGTTTGCTGATCAGTGATTGGACAATGAATTGAATGTACGTATATAATGACCCACGGAAGAGTTCTTTATTTATAGGAAAGGATGATATTGATAGTTACCTTCCCTTTTGGCTGGACAGAAAAGACGAGATAAGAGAAGATGAGCAGTCAATAATGTGGATACTAGCTAAAGAACATAGCTAAGCTATGGAATGCCAATCCATCGTAGATTCTAACTAGCTATTTACAAAGGACTTATGTTCCAGTACATTATCTTTACATGGGAAGCGAGTATTAGCTTCTAAATTGACATTTCTTAGAGAAGGATGTGATGTTGGGAAATTTTTCTCCAAATAACTAAGCGAAAATATTCAAGGATGGGTTGCATTTCTGAATTTGATTTTAAATTCCGGTGTCACGTTAAGGGTCTGACTGATTATATAAGTCCTTTAAACAGCCCTTGAAGTATTTTTTGCTAAATTTGGTTTACCTCTGCTTTGCCTTTGTCAGACCTATCATGGTCCTCCGTCAGACATTAAACATAATTATCTGCGGTCCTTGACGAGATTCAGTCGCTATCCGAAAGCAGAAAAGTTAGCAATACCGAATATAATTTTTCTTTTCAGCGGTCAGCAGGAGATTAGACGGTGAGAGGCCAGCTATGATAGTCTTCGTTAATGAGGATACACCGGAAGCAAGCGTTACACTTAATATTTAAAATAAAACACAAAAAATACACTTGACACAAATTCATGAATGTCAGCGAAGGGTTCATTGACTGAATCTGTACTATTGAAAGCAAAAGAGATTTTAATGGGTTCTCGATAATAATCCCGGGTTACATCGGAGTTCTGCCAAGCCCAGTCCAGTGCTACAGCTCGCCATCCGACCAGATGCAAAATTTCATTTCATATAATTACATGCATTTTCGAGTTCTCGTTGCTAGATGCTTCCTTTGAATTTCAGTTCCCTTATGGGGAACAATAGGTTACAATAATTTGGATTTGTTTTTATAACACTTATTCGACTCGGACTCCGAAAAGAATAAGTAACTCATAAATAATCTTATTGTAAATTTGATCTTACGCACTAAAGAATAAAAATGTCGTTTTGAGCATGAAAATTAAGAATAAAAACTGCGTGAGATAACTTTTCTTGGACTTACCAGCTAAGTGATTGAAGAAGTGACATGTAAAATAAAAAATATAAAAATAAAATTAAAATATGCATCTTCAGCTCAAATACATCCAGTTGTTTATTGAGAAATGCTGCAAAATTTTTCCTTCACATAACACCTGTACCCCAGTTCAATGCGTGAACGTAAACGCGCTGTAAAGGCGCCATGAAAATACAAATGCTTTTTTTAAAAATAAAGCATGTACTTACGTTCTAATGGTTTTATTAGAAGCAAGGCCATGGAATAGAAACAACAAGGAAAAAAATCAAGAACAGAAAAACGAATGGAATTACCTAACTAGCAAGAGATTTGATATTCATTACACAGTCGTCCAAAACCTCTGTACAGTAGTTAGTTCTGATATGTAACTACTTATAAAATCAAGACTTCAATTCCTAGTATCAAGTGAATGACACTTCAACGTCACAGTCTTCTACAGATACCATTAAATCTTTCCTTAAACTGAGCCACTCGATCGAAACCGGATCCTTAGCTACTTATGGTTCACCCTGAATTAATATTTTTACAAGAACCCACTTCAAAAAAACTTAAAGCAGTTTTAGGCAAATACAACTTGGGTAGTAGGGCGAATATCAGAATGCCGTGTTTATTAGCTAGTGATCATAATTTTTCGGCCAAATATTTGTTCCCGATAATATTTGTGTAACAAAAATCGTAACCTTTATTATCACCGAGAGTACATTACAGTGAAGTATGAATATATATTACATGATGGTTACTGCAGTAGTGAAAGCAGTGAAAAGACTTGCTAAACCCACCAAAATTACTATGAAATAAAATACAGATACTTACTGTCTGTTTGCCAGTCAAGGTAGGTAATGGGAAAGAGAGAAGTATTAGTTAGTTATGCACATTTGTTATTGCTTTCATAGTTCTTAATCTTAGTATCGTTAAGACAAAGTGTGTTGATAATTGAACAACCAGGGGTAGGACTAACTGCCAAGTCATATTGCACTTGCTACAACTGTCGGGTACTTCAAATAGTGACCATATTGGCAATGAATGGGAAAGTCTGACCGGAAAAGAGTCTTGGACATATTGTCAACCAGCATTGGTAAAAAGGTCACTTTGCCTTCCGGTTAGCTCAATGGATAGAGCTCTGGACTGTTGTGCGGGAGGTCGAGGGTTCAAGCCCCGGCCGGACCAACACTCAAGGTCTTAAAATAATTGAGAAGAATATCCTACCTTTCTATAACATCAAGTAATGGTTAGATATTCTAGTCTTCTCGGATAGGGACGATTAAATGGAGGTCCCGTCTCCCACAGGGTTAGGGGTAGGAGACGTTAATTTCCCACGCACGAGATTACTGTGTAATGGATGTCCTCCCCTGGGGTGGGATGGGTGGGATTTAATGGGTGGACTACTGGCATGGATCGCATATGTTCCGTTCTAGTCCTGCCCTACTGCGGTAATGCAGTGAAATATGGTGAGAAAAAAAAAAGTATTCCTCTTGGCTGCAATTATAAAATGGTGACTGTGGTGAAAACTATGCCCGCCCGATTCATTGTAAGGAAAGCTTACAACTCTACTCTTTCGCAAAAGGAGATAACGAAAAATCATAATAACTCTGTGTCTCTCTCATAATGACTGACCGGTGCATCAGAAATGTGAAAATGAATGAGAAATAGTAAAAATAAAAGAAAAAGATACTTACGACCTGTTTTGTCAATGACACGTTGGTGACCAGATAAAATAGAAAAATGACATAATTAAACTTGAATGTTGTGTCATTTTAAAGCCGGTTTAAAATAGAAATCATTAATGTGAATTAACTTTTGTATTTGAACATATTTTTGTACTTATATCATAATCTCTTGCGGACGCAAGAGATTGCAAACAGAAACAAAGAGCAGTTTAACGCTCCAAGTTATGAGCTCCTGTTTTCGGATAAGTGAACCATTTAGAGACATGCAAAAACGATTAATTTTCCTAAACAAAAGATGAAGCGACATTTTACCGCCTAAAAAGGAAGAAAAAGAAAGGAAAACAGAGGATGATGATAACAAGAAATAGTGACTGACTTACAAGCGAAACAAAACTTAATATACCTAGCAAAGCTAAGAAAGTCAAATTCTTTATTTGACCAAAATTTACATGAATTGCGAACCTCTTTGAAAAGTAAATATAAAGAGAAATGCTTCGGGAAGTGTTGTTAAAATAAATTGTTAATTTTTTAGCGTTTTGCTTGAAACACGATTTCTGAATTAAAATATTTTCTTACCCGCTAAAATATCCATAAACCATAATTTTAAAGAGGAAAGAACGGCAAAATAAATTGTTAGTTGAATTAACGTGTACAAAGGCCAATGATCCCAAACTGAAAAAGGCAAATGATAACACACAATGAAACTGTTGTGCGCGAATGTTATTCTACTTTTTTAAGTGGCTGAATATACTTTGCGTAGGATGTTTAACTTGTCCTAAAGTGATCTGATAGATACGTTGAGGAAAATATCGATTTTAGATTACTAAAGTTTCACCTACTAAGCGATCATCAGACTGAAGAGTATTCTACGAAAGCAGAATTTTACGCTCAAGTTTTTAATTAAAAAGTTCAGTTAAAAAATTATTTAGCTCGGTTGGAATTGTGCTCTCTATTACTGGTTACTACAAGGAACTTTTTACCACAAGTGGCAATAATGTCGCAATCTGATCGGCCAATTTGCACTTGTCGATATGAGTACAGACAAAGCTGCTCATGTCAACGTGACACGCACTCAAATGATGCCTTTATTCGACGTCGATATTTTGTTGTCGACCAATCGCCTGCGCTTGGAGAGGCCACAACATTTTGACCACTATGAGGATGAATATCGTTGTCGATAAGAGTACAGACTACGCTAAACCACTATCGGTTTGTTTAATGCATCTTAAGCAATCGCAATGTCAACTTGCTGAAAAAAAGATCTGATCTGGTTAGAAAATGTCGGGCTAGATTTCAGAAAACTCGGCCACAAAAATGTTTTACTTGAGAAATATCCACCGCAGTCCCGCAGTGGTGTTTAATAATGCTGCCCCCGCAGTCCGCAGTGGCAAGTCTTTTCCTAAGCCGACCGCATCATTAAATACAGTCATCGTCGCGCGTTGCGAATCGACCGCATCAACCCCTCAACCAAAATAAAGAAATATTGATTAATTTATTTCAAACTGTGTTTCTATGAACTTTAATTAATACTAACTACCGATTAACAAACAGCGAAGCGAACTATTAAATAGAGTCATAAACCGCGCGTTTACGCGAACAATTACACACATTTCAATAACAATTACACACATTTCAAATTAAACCTTACATACTTAGTCCGAGGAGGCGCAAGCTAATCGTGGAAATCTTTTTACTATATTTACAAAAGCGGTCATCGCAATTAACAAGGTTCATGTCGCCTTCACAAATAGAACATAATCGACATTTGGCCAGCAAACCCTCCCCCATTAACCACTGAATAAGTCTATCTTTATCGTTCAGTAAAACAGCCAAGTTATCGTAACGCCATTTTCTCTGCTTTCTCTCATCTCGCGCATAACTTCCCTTTGGCATGCCACATTGTGTCTCCTTGTCTTGTTTTTGGGCTTCAGGTGGAGTTTGTGTGCCACTGCTGGATTGCCGGGGTTTTTTCGATACTATACACACTTGTAAACATGTCTCAATAAAGTGCCTTTTTTAATCAAAACAACCGCCTCCCTTTGTTTGTCCTAAGGATATGATATCTTATTAAATGTGAGAACAAAATTCTTTTAATTCCTTATATTTTAATTTCAGAGATGTAACAACTCTTAAATAATGGACAAACGAAAATTGCTTTCAATTACTCGCCAGAACAATACCACTAGCATAAATCTTAGTGCCGGCGTCTCAAACAACAGCTCACGTTATTCCAGTCATGTTAACCTCTTTCTTAGTTCACTGTAGTAAGCTAAGGATATGATATTCTAGTTATACTCGTGGTAATCCCTTCAAGAATGTATACCGTTTCCACGCTTTACAAGCAGAACGAACAGACACGGGTGAATTTACAGCGACGATTGAATTCTGTACAATTTTCTTACAGCAAGCTCTTCACTGACAACGAAATACACCGTTTTGTTAGAAATAAGGCTGTATCGGTTGGAAGCTCAGAAAGCTATTTTAATCCCACTTTGCTTACTACAACAGCCTTTATCCTCGCATGCAACGACTCCCGCGTTGAAGTCATTTCCACCCACAGGCAGCCTCTTAACCTGTTCACCATATTTGTTGGATTTCCAGGGACTGGTGAGTATAAAATATGTATATTTGGTTTTATGATGCCTTAACCAAAAATTTCCTATTTTTTTTCCTCCGTTCGGCAACGGTTTACATGGGTTAGATCGTATCTGGTTAGTCTTGCAAACCTCTCGCTAACTCTAACTTAACCCTTATTTTTAAGGGCCCTTTTCATAAACAAGACTTTTTGTTTCTACGACAGGAAAATCGTCTGTGATACAGCACGCAGCCCAGGATCCCCTAGAAGCTTCAGACCTAACCTCAACTGTACTCAGCAAAACAACTTCGTCAGGTCTGGTGAAGCATCTGGCCCAGAACAAGAAAGCCATTCTATTATCTCTGGAGGTGTTTGACAGAATCAACAAATTGATGAAGTCAGACGAGGACAACGACACAGGAGACGTCGAGCTACTCTGCAAACTGTTCTCTGGTGAGCGCTGTTCCTATCACTACTCAACGGAAGACACAAGACTAATAACACCTAACACTGCTCTAAGCATCCTTGGCTCAACACAATTGTTAAACGCCGCCAAGCTCATCGCAAAGATGGACCATGGCCACGGTTTAATCGGCCGAATTTTATTTACAACTCCTCTAGCTTTAAGGCCTACTCTTTCCGAGATGGAGGCTGCTAAAGACTACCTATCAACCGAAGTCATAAGCGATTTCGAGGAATTCTTTCTGACTATTAATAAAATTGCCAAGAATATAGTTTACACCTTTGAGGATGACGCAATCGCCCTTTTGGGAGAAAACCTTGACATGTTTGTCGCAGAGATAACTGAAGCAATTCAAGACGGCACAGTGCCTCCAAAATCCAAGACACCAGAACTTATCCCCCGCCTAGCTACAGCCCTACACGTCTTCAATCACGTCATAGCCGAACTGCTCGCTGGCGTCCCTTCCACGGAACCTCCAACCAAAATAAGCAAGTCAACGCTGGAGAATGACTCAGTCTTCGTTAACCATCTTGAGACTCAGAAGGGAATCTTATGTCAGGTAAAGCAACAGAAGTTTATTTTAAAGCAACATATTTTACTATTAAGTCGCATTTTGCCTACATTTGAAAGGAATGCCCTCCGTCGATAGTCTGTGGCTACGGGAACTGAATTTTACCAATAAAGCACTCATTGTAAAATACTCGTTTAAGTTTTAATCCTTTTCTTACATGCCTTAATTCTTGTGTAACTCTCTTTTATTCTCTTCCAGTTCCTCAAAGAAATCATTAATTTGTTTTGAGATAAAACGATCGAACAACCAACGAGCGATTCATTCGAGGAGAGCATCCTTTTGTCACCTGGACCGGCAGTAACGTACAAAGCCGTTAAGCATGGAAAGAGATCATCTCGGACAATCGCTGAGGCAGAGTACGAGCGCGCCACAGAGTCCTTGCAGGCGGATGGGTTTGGAAAAATAGTACAATTACGTGTTCCACGGGCCAGAGCTACAAACAAAGTCTTTGTGAAGTCGAAACCAGACCCGTATCCGACCACAGCACCAGCAACAAGTACTGAGTTTCATATTGTTTTGGCTAAACCAATACATAGAGACATTACCCAGCCAATGGTTTAATTATCTTCAGTCAAATAGCTTCCTTCAGTAGTTTTAAGAAACGTTTTCATCAACTTCTGGAGTCTCACCGTGCCTAAGAAGTTTTTTAACTCGCTATGCATGTAAATTCATTTAAGTCTGTCACTTTCCCACTCCCTTTAGAATATTTTCCAAGTTAGATGTTTTTAAATTTAGATTAGTTTATCGAGCAAATCTCCTTTTTATCAATAATGTACGATGTAATTTAAATAAAGTCAAATTTATGGCTGATGTTTGAAATAAAGCATTGCTCTTAATTTTGCCGCGCGTTAACGACACCACTAATTAGGTAGCTTTCTCTTAAGCCTTCATTAAAAATCTATAGCTTACCCATATTGTCAAATCGAATTAGGTTATTATTCATGTCCACTAAGAATACTGACCAGGGTTAAGCAACTTAGAAGAGTTATAATGGTTAACGATTAGCTTCTTTTTATGGTTACACTGGGCCAAAAAACAGATTTGACGTCAGACAAATGCAGTCCAAATGTGGTTCAAATGTAACGTTTGTCATATTTGTCGGTATTTGACTTGAAGACAAATATGACATTTGTCCTAAAGATAAACAGGATAATTGTGCATTTCCTTTTGGGTGTAAATATGGACAAATGTGGTATTAATATGAATTAAATATCATGATTTGTCCTGCTCTGAACAAGGACAAATGCGTTAAAGATGACATTTGTAAGAACAAATTCAGGACAAATGTAGGGCAAATATCATCTTTGTCATGGAATGATCCAAAATTCTCTTCTCCTCTATTGACCCTGTTGTCAATTTACACAAAATTGCTTTTTCCACATGTTATTTCAGTATTAGGGTTGCAAGTACCCAATAATACACTGCATTCAATAAAATATCAGAAATTTCATTGTTTCAGTGGCAGTTTAAAATGGAATCGCATTTACTTCGATTAATGCAATCCTCTCATGTCCAATCATCTCACACCCACAGTCCTGACTAAAATCAACACACATAAATGTATAGTAAATGGAAAATTTATCTAACATTTCTCCTTTGTGTACAAACAAAACCATTTCTGTTGAAGGAAATTAACATTTAATAAATAAATGTATTTAATCAGCCCCTGTACACTTATATATATGCCATATATGTGATACAGACTATAACCTTAATAATTGGGAAAAGCTACAAGGTAAGTTTAAAATATAACATCATTGATTTCAAGTCTTCCAGCAGGACATTCTCGACAAAACATTTTCACATGAACTGTACTTAGTGTGTTATGATTCATAAAGAGGAGTTACTTCCAAAACAGTGCTACTTAGGTACTGCCTGCCCTATCAGTTTCAATACAGTAGGTTCTCTTTTTATAAGGAATAAAAAGACCGAACATCATCGCAACATACCAATTAGTCTTTGATCACATCACCAACACAGCTAATCCTACAAATTACTGTCAAACTGCTGGTAAGTTTTTTTTACAGGAACTCATCAACGTTGTGTTGCAATGTTCCAATATTGATTGAAAGTTTGCTGCATGAAATTAGCAACAGACTCACTTCATAGGAATTTAACTAAAAGGTCATATTTCACATGACTCCTTTTGAAGTGTGATTTCCTGACAATGGCAATTTGAATGCTACATTCTTGCAGTCTGTTACGTTGATAAACAGGCAAAAATTGAGCAATTTTATTTTCTTTCTTAGAAACAGATTAGCAATTACATTGTTTTATATGGGAAAAATGGAACTTGAAAATAATTCACAAACTATTCTAGCAAATTTGAAGTGAAAGTTGCAAGTTGCATTCAGCAAGCTGTCAATCAATATTTTCACATCACAATGCAATATTCTAGAGTTCCGATCAGGAGGCAACCAGTTTGACCATAATTTTCTATAGTCAAATGTTAACCAGATGTTCTTTTGATGGCAACCTTGCAAACTTCTACCTCAACATTGGTATTTGATGACAGTCTGAGTCGAGCGAGCTGCAACCTATTTGAGTAGGTTGAAACTTTCAATTTGAATTGCTGAGTAAGTTCTCAAGCACTGGTTTTGATTCTGCCATATAAAGTCAGGTATGACAAACTAAGTTTCAAATAAACAGCATGATATTGCCTATTATTATCCAACTACACCTAGACGAGTACAAATAACGCCATAGACGAGTACAAAGATCACGCAGTATTTGTACTCGTCTATTGTAGTACTGGTTAAACAGGTTTTCTCGCATCGCGCAAGCGAAGAGTTGGATTGTAGTTACGAAAAAAAAAAAAGTGGCGGACAATTTGAATCATATTTCCGTCGACGAAGAGTCAAAATGGCTGGCTAATATAGGTCCAAGCTCATTAGATGAATCGAACGAAGAAAAACAGCTTGACGACCAGAAAATTTCTTCATTTCATGAAGAAAATAGAAACAGCGACACAACAACACGCCAATTCCATTCCGCTTCGCATACTTCTGTCACGCACTCCCCATAAACAAATATCCGCAAAATTTGCCCGCACTGAAATAACAGTTTGGCGTGTTGGATAATAAATAACTTATTAGACGTTTTGTTGTGTAGTATCGCTGAGTATTTTTACTCGTATTTGCATTTTGACTCGCCCTAAGGGCTCGTCAAAATACGGCACAACTCGTAAAAATACTCAGCGATACTACACAACAAAATATCTAGTAAGGTATATATATTTGCAGTTAATCAACAGATTGCGATGAATTAGTGACAGGCTTAGCTCCAAATTGCCAAACTGTGAATTTCCCTTAAAAATTCAAATCTGTCCCTCAAGGTTATGGCTTACACTTTTAATTTTGAAGCTCGATTCCTGGTTTTGGTAATTTAACTAAGCCCATCACTTATTTCTCGAAGTCTCTCGATAAACAGGCGGGCGATGGCTGACTGAATTTACTCTGTTTCTTTTAAGCAGAGCTGGTATTACCTTGTTTTATACAGCAAAATGAAAACGGGAACTTGGAAACTTGCTTGAGCAAATTTGATAGTGAAAGTTGCAACTTGCTTGTACAGGTTGAAAGCTGCTCGACTCAAGCTGTCAATCAAATACCAATGACGAGCCAAACGTTTGCGAGTTTGCATTAAAAAGAATGCCCAGTTTGACTGTAACTATCTGAGGCTTTATTTTTGGCTACAAAATGAACTATCAAGCTATAAAATTCAAATTTTTTTACAACAATCACCACAGTAGCTAATTACTTTCCTTAAAGTGTTGTTGACATTAAAGTTTTGAAACTGATGCAAGTGACAACACACCTGGTCAAAACAAAAAAATAATTGGTCACGTGATAAAAATTTTTAGTCATTTTTGTTTAGGATAGGTACACCATTATTCGCTCACATTGTGACCCCTTTGATTCCTCCTAGAATTTATTACTCTTTCATCCTGCTTGTTTGCCACTTGGGGCAATCCCTCATTCCTCATGTGGGTTAACAACTCTTCTAATTTTTGGCTTGAGGGTTTTAAAGTAAGTCTTTCAGGCACCTGTGACAAAAGCAATTCAAAAATTATATCACAAATCTTGATCATTGTCCAGAATAAAATAAAAATACCTCTGAAAAGTAATATAACTGAAAATGCCTGAATGTTGCACTCATTTTCCTTGTTTGATATTGGATAAATGGACCCAACAAAAGAATCTTCAGAAGTGGCCAAAGTACATACAAATTAATGCAAATACCATAATTTTCACTTTCTTAGTCAGTCATATCATCAATGGATAAACTTAACGGAATAGCTGTGTGACCAGGCTCACAATTGTGCATGACATTGCAATATTTTTGTTCTAATTTTAGAATTACATCTTCAAAAACTATTTCCTATGATAATAAATTATCATACACACAGGATTTGCATCATAAATTTTCTTTAAGTCGCACCATCACACCTAACTATTTCCTATGATAACCAAATCATCCTAACCACAGGATTTGCAGCTAAATTTATTTTAGAATGATCACACCTGACTTCCAAAATTTTAGAGAATTTCCTGCTATTGTTCGATTCCTTATAAAATAAGTACAGTTAGTTAGTTTAACTCAGTAGTTCAGAGTGTCAAGACCAGCACTTACAAGCTCAGAACCTCTTGGTCACAAAAAAAGTAACTCCAGTGCATGTAACCTCAAGTTAGTGACCTATTTTACTGAGGATTTGCTTGAAATCACCCTCTCTTTTTATCAGTATTATTTCTTTTGTACTTTCCTGTATAAATAAAATTTTATTGTGGCTGTAAGTCTGTCTCGTTGTTCAAATAACAACAGCACAACCTGCCTCGGTCACAGCTGGTTTAAGTTAAAGGCTAGAGAGGAACTATGGAAGTAAAGTGTCTTGCCCAAGAACACACAATACAACACACTGGTCCAGGCCAATGCTCAAACCCAAACGTCTGATCCACAGTCCAATGTGCTAGCTATTAAGCCACCAAATATTATAGTCATAATTATAGAAGATTAATCTATACTTACACTCTAATATAACAGGATCAGCCTCTTTGAAAGCTGATGTTGCTCTGACACCTCTTTCGATTGCTTGGGTAACCTCAAGGTTGGTGTGATTGTTAAAACTGAAAAGCAAAATGAGCTTAAGCTTTTAAGTACTTGGGTTGATGTATACAGTAACTCAAATTAATAGAAACACTCAAGACATATATTGTTCAGAAGAAGTTTGGGAGAACCAAAAAAGTTGTTAAACACTGGCCAATGGCTCATATTCCCACAGCATTTCTCATTCTCCCAACTTACCTATGACAGTTCCACTATCATGCACCATCTCACCAGGGCTTTATGAAAACACACAATCATACATATCCCTGATCATCTGATATGGTCGGGGATAAATCGGGAGTGCTTCTATTTACCTGATGGCTGCCAGATTTCTGCAATCATTCCCAACATATGAAAACATAAATTGGCAAAATCTGGGATGGTCATGAAACAGCAAAATCCCAGAGCTTCTGGGACTTTCCCAGCATACATGTACAAAAAACCTGGCTTACATCACAGAGGGCGCATCTTAAAAATTTGGCCAAGTTTTTCAAGTCTGCCATTCTCAACCTTGCCCAATCTTGACCATCCTTGTTCCTTTTTGGTTTATTGTTACCTCTTTGGTGTTTTTCTAACTTAGAAAACTAAATTTGAAAGTAACTTTTGTACATCAGCAAAGTGGCTTAAAATATCATGACATAGCTCCTTTAAAACTATACTTACTACAATAACTCAACAATAAATTTCATCCTTTAAAAACAAAATGGCCGTCTATTGTTATGACGGCTATGTGCATGAAATCAGCAACAAAGTGTTATCAACAAGCTGTTATCAACACCGTGACGTCTCAAAGTTAAAATAACCAAAATACTCACCACCATATCTCGTGGAAGGTTTTCACTTTTCCTTTTTTCTGCCATTGCGGGTGCTGACTGTTGGCCTTGTAAGTTGTCAATTTATTCTGTAAGAACAAGTTTTCACTGAAGTGTGTCAAACTGCCCTTCGTGATCGGAACAACTCGCTCTAGCGTTTACAGAGACAGTGGCGCGGTGGCTGGAGTTGATCGGCTCCTCCATGAGGAGGAAGATGGTGTTCCGCAGGGCACAAATGAAGGCAAGCGAGTGGAGGCGACTGGTTGATAAACTGGCGAGGTCTCTTCTGAATCACCATTACTGTCAAGCTGCAAATCACGACGGATATGATTTTCAGATCGAGATCTCTCGATGGAAATCCGCGGACGGTCTTGCGCTCGAGGAACGACTGTAGTTGTCCCTGGAGTTGTCTAAATATTCAAAGAGCAAAACGAGTGAATTGCTGACCTGTCTTACTGACCTACGTTTAATTAATACACGTAAACGCTTACCGTTCGACGGTGAAAGTGCCTAGACGTTAGCGGTGACTCGGAAAGCTTGTCAAAATCAATCCCTGCATTGCTCGATCTGTCTCTGTGAGACATACTACAAAACTGCGGAGTAACTTTTGGTTAAAGGCTTGCTTCAACGAAGACGTGACACTTGGACGAAAGACGCTTTCAATTTGAAGTGACGTTCGAAATCCCACCGATTATGTTATGTCCAAGAATTCGAATCACACAAAGCGTCGCGCGAGGGCCTTTAGGGATTACCTGCGCATGCACTTCCGAAAATTTGTATATATTTTTGCGGATCGGAGTGCAACGGCAAATGTTACTGTAATGCTCGTCAGTTCTCGTCATTTCTTAGCTCAATATCTTTTCTCAATTCGAAATGAGGGAAAAAGAGTTATTACTGCAGTCACTGTGATGACTTTGTCAGTCGAGGTACCCGATCGAGACATTTCGAAATTGCCTCTGAAAGTGACAATAGCGCTAGTGACGTCGAAAGAGAAATTCTGAAATACACTGCTTGGAATCCTACGATAGTTTTGAGGATCATGAGGAATACCTCAGTGCAGATTTAGCCCTGTCCTTATCCTTTGTTCTATCTTTTTTATTTAATTTTAACACAATGACATTTCTCTTCTTTTCGACAGTCTAATGGGGGACATTGGCTTGGGTTTTTACTAATAAAATACGAACACGTATGATGCACGATCCTCGCAGTAGATAGCGCTATTTATGCAATAGAGAAAATCAGACCTGAAAAAAATCAGGCCTGTACGGGACTCGAACCTCTGACCTGTGCGATACTAGTGCAGCGCTCTACCAATTGAGCTAACAAGCCAACTGGGAGCAGCCCGTTAAGTTGATTCGTACTAAACCCGTGAAAGTGATAAATGAGATACAATGAATATATGAAGTTCATATATTTTGAACTGTGGTATTTGATACGTATGATGCACGATCCTCGCAGTAGATAGCGCTATTTATGCAATAGTGAAAATCAGACCTGAAACTGCATCATACGCATCTAATACCGCAGTTCAAGATATATGAACTTCATATATTCATTGTATCTCAAAATACGAACAGTACCGCAGAAGTTAACAGTCAGTTCAGGCAACTGTATGGCTTGGACAGGTCAAGTCACGCAATTCCTTGTACGAGCCTCTACCAATATTCAGTTTGTTTAAGTAAAAATCACACTTTTGATCCAGACAAAAAATGCCCAAATCTTAGTGATCTCCTTAGAGATACAAAGTAGGGGAACTGAATAGATCATTCAAGGGGGGACGCGAGTGAAAAAACGTCTCCGTGGGGTAAAATAGGGTTGGTATGATGTTGAACACATTTGTCTGTTTTGTCTAATATTTGCCCTTGAATGAAATATGGCTTCATATTCAAACAATATTTGTCTTGCATTTATCTGGGACAAATATTATAAAATATTTGTCACACATTTAGAGTCTTTGCGACCAGGACAAATGTAAAGTCAGATTTGTCTCACATTTGAGCTAGAGCCAAATTTTGTTCAAATCCATTATTTCATTCAGTGTTAGGGTTTTACCTTCTTTTTAGGGTTTGGGTTTCCCTCAGCTAAGAATAATCATTACGTTTAAGCATCTTAGAAGAGTTGGACAAATTTCTTTCATAGACTTCGAGACTGCGGAACGCCATTAAAACTTCACAATGACAACGGGTTAGAGTTTGCCTTTCTTAAATGGGGGTAGTCGCTGGCATTTTTACATCGCTCACAAAATGCATTTCCGAGAGCCGTTTGCACCTGTTCCGCCTTTGTCCGATGAGAGTAAAAAGGCTATTGATGGAATAATTTGCGACTTTTGGGCGGATAAGCTATTATGCTTTTAAAAAGGCTTTAACAATTCGGGCTAATTTCGTGGCATCAAATTGGTATCCTTTTGTTTATATTTTTCTGCGCAAATTTTATTCATGGACTATGGGACTGCAGATGGCGGTGGCAGTTCATCCTACTCCTTGCCCTTTAACAAATGTCATTCAACGACAACGGGACTGCGGACCGCGGTGGCAGTTTATAGTACTCCTTGCCCATCAGAACACATTTCATTCATCGACTACGGGACTGCGGACCGCGGTGGCAGTTCATCCTACTCCTTGCCCTATAACAAATTTCATTCAACGACAACGAGACTGCGGACCGCGGTGGCAGTTTATAGTACTCCTTGCCCTATAACAAATTTCATTCGACGACAACGGGACTGCGGACCACGGTGGCAGTTTATCGTGCTCCTTGCCCTATAACAAATTTCATTCAACGACACCGGGACTGCGGACCACGGTGGCAGTTTATCGTGCTCCTTTCATTCATCCACTATGGGACTGCGGACCGCGGGAGCTCTCCACTTATAAAGAGCGTGAGTGGCCGGGTATTCTGCAATCCCTCCAAATGTCGCCTTGAGAACGATTATTTGTTATGACGATTAGGAATTTTACAGAGAGAGAAATCACATTAGCACACCAACTACAATTCATAAATAAAAGTCAATTATCAGTTACGGAAAGGAAGACAGGTTCTGCGCGTATTTCACTTGTTGATAATCAACTTGCTTCATATAATTCAAATCCAATAGATACCATCATCGTAACCAATAACTATTAAGGAACGTAAATGTTACTTACTCACTGATTTGTCAAATTTCCGGAGCCAGCGAGCCAGATTAAAAGGAAAATGAAGATTACAAGAAAATAGGAAATTAAATGTACCGGAGTAATCAGGCAACTCAATTCATTGCCAAAGAAATAAATTTCAGTCTTCACATGTTTCGTGAAAAAAATCACGTGTAGCAATCAAAAAGCATGCTTTTAGTGTTCAACACTGTGTCTGTGAGAAACAAAATAAATGCAACTGGAAATTTTTCTTGATTTTATGAATGGTAGAAACCTAAACTATTTACTGCTTTCTAACTGTAATTCTATACCGTCCCCTATCATCCATACAAATAGGTAAATACGTGGACTCCACCTGTTTGTAGCAGTTTTATTTAGTCAATAACCATTATTAAAATCAATGACTACTTAGAACGAGAGCATTATTTACGATCTGAATTGTCAAACGGGGACCAATGCAAGAAGATTTAAAGAGAAATGAAGACAAAAAAAATAGTAAAGAAGGTGAAAACACCGTGACTAGAGTACGTATTTACTACAAACGACAATTAATCGTAAACTCTAATATCAATTACGAACAGGCAGGAAAATTTCGTGCTTCCTTTCCTTTCTTGAGCATTTTCAGTCTAGATATTCAACTTGTTTCAAGATTGAGTACAGACAATGCTACTTATGTCTACGTGACACGAACTAAAATAATCCTTTTATTTGACGTTAATATTTATCGTAGATTCACTCGGCTGCGCCTCGAGAGTCCACAAACTTTTGACCATTGCGGGGATGAATATCTTTGTCGGTAAGAGTACAGACTGCGCAAAACCACTGTCAACCTGTTTAATGCATCTTAAGCAGTCGTAATGTCATCGGGCTGAACAAAAGATCTGAAGTGGTTAGAAAATGTCGCCTTGAGAACAATCTTTTTCACGAGGATTAGAAATTTTTGAGAGAGAGGAAGCAAACTAGCACGCCAGCTAAAATTCATAAATTCAACTCAATTATCAGTTACGAAAAGGAAGACAAGTTCCACGAGTATCTCACTTGTTGATTAGTGTCAGTCTGGATAATCAACTTGCTTCAAGTGATTCAAATCCAGTAGATACCATCATTGTAACTAATAATTATTATGGAACGTAAATGTTACTTACTAACTGATTTGTCAAATTTCCGGGGCCAGGGAGCCAGATTAAAACGAAAATGAAGACAACAAGAAAAGAGAAAATTAAATGTACCAGAGTAATCAGGCAACTCAATTCATTGCCAAAAAAATAGATTTCACTTTTCACATGTTTTGTGAAAAAAATCGCATGTAGCAATCAAAAAGCATGCTTTTAGTGTTTAACAATGTGTCTGTGAGAAACAAAATAAATGCAACTGGAAATTTTTCTTGATTTAATGAATCGTAGAAACCTAAACTATTTACTCTTTTCTAAATGTAATTCTAGAATGCCCCCTATCATCCATACAAATAGGTAAATACGTGGACTCCACTTGTTTGTAGCAGTTTTATTTAGTCAATAACCATTATTAAAGTCAATGACTACTTAGCAACGAGAGCATTACTTACAATCTGAATTGTCAAACGGGAACCAATGCAAGCAGATTTAAAGGGAAATGAAGACAAAAAAAAAAAAAAATAGTAAAGAAAATGAAAACACCGTGACTAGAGTACGTATTTACTACAAACGACAATTAATCGTAAACTCTAATATCAATTACGAACAGGCAGGAGAATTTCGTGCTTCCTTTCCTTCTTTCAGTCTAGATATTCAGCTTGTTTCAAGAAATTCCAATTTTTCTCAACTGGTGAATATTAGGCAACGAAAATGTTACGTACGGTCTGATTTAACAAATGTGAGCCAAAACACCAGATTAAAAGGAAAATAAAGAGAACTAAAAAAGTAAACACACTAGAGCAAAAATTGGGATGAATTCATAACACAGAATTATCAATTGCAACCCGAGGAAACTAAACCTCACTGTTTATTTGTTTTGTATCGCAAGGTGTACGACGGCAATTGAGAAGTTCCCCCCATCAAATAAAAAGGAAACAAAAAACGAAGGTGGAAAGTAACGAACTGGAACAACGATTAAAAATTAACTAATATAGCACAGATATCAGTAAAAAAAAAAAAAAGAGAGAAGAGTTTCGATCCGTTAAAGCAAAAACTTTTTTAATTTTATTGCAAAGTTCCATTGGTCATTACTCTTTTTGAGATCTACAAAATGGAGACAACTTATTCCTAGAAAGGATTTCAAATGCAACAGAAACATAATTAATGTTACTCACCAGCTAATTTGTCATCTGACCCAAATGAATCAGATGAAAGAGAAAAGAAACAGAAATAGCAAAAAAGTAAGTAAATTAGAACAGGATGCCAGTAAAAATTGAAAGAAAAAGCAAACTCCAACTAGTGAAATTGAAGCGGCATAAAGATCTTCTTAATAGATTTCGGATATTATACATATAAATTTAACTCGATTATTAATTGCTCAGGTCGCACTGAACTCAGTCAGTCTTCTTTCAGAATATAGCTGCAATTTTTAAGTGGCTCTGAATTGAGTACAATTCCCAACGGGTTTTTCGGGATCTATGAAATGGTGCATATTTGAGGCAGAGAGCGAAAAAAGTGGTTAAAAATGCTGTCATAAAAAAAAAAAATTCGATGGATGGAACAATTTCATTTCTCAGAAGCCTCAGACTACTTAGACCGCCGGTTTCAAATTTCCTCAACTGTTTTATTTTTATCATGTTTTGTTAAATATCGTAAAAGACAAAAAAAATTATCATTTTGATAGTGGTAAATGTTAATATTCTTAAGATAAAACCTGTCTCAGTAGGAAAAATTTTAAGCTTTCTATATCAAATATAACCATCTCACAATATAGTCCCTTTGCATGTTCATCGCGATGTTTCGGCCGCATAGTGCGAGTTTTAATTTTCTCCAATTTAGAGATCGAGGTTTACTAGATTCGAGTTATCCCATGAACCGTTCTTTTTTTTTAAGCTGTGATTGGGTGGAATCTGTCAGACGCAATTGATAAATTTTGAAAATAAATGATAACGGTGGTTCGCTGTCTTACTTCTCTCCTACCGTTATATTATTGGATAACTCGAATTTACAGTGATCAACCCAGCCCGCTTTGTATTTAACTTCAGCGGCGAAACAATCCAAGACAACGAGATCATAGCGCCTTGCGTCGTCTAGTCACTGTTAACAAACGTTTTAATTGAGGCAGCTATACAAGCAGCTTTACAGAAACTGGAAAACGATTCTAGCATTTCTCATGGTATGGCACTATCACCAAGTCAGATCATGGAAATCTTGAGCCTAGAGATTTAAATATTACCATCCCTATAACGGATCAATTTACGAACAGATAGAAGACACAATGACTACATCGGGAGAAAAACAATAATTGATCATCTAAACGGAGCATTCACTCCGATGAGAAACCGCAACCTTTCCTTTTCGTCTTAGATGCTACTTCCTTAGAAATAAACGCAGCATTAGGGACAGGAAGGATCTCCTAATCAACAAAGTCAAGTTCTGACTTTTTCATTACAGGATGACAACAGCAGTTTTCCAATTTTAAGAAATGTAGCTACTAAGAAGAGACAAACGCAAATTCAATAGAGATAATTAATGTTACTTACCAGCTAATTTGTTATAAGGCCCAAATGAATCAGATAAAAGAGAAAAGAAAAAGCAACGTCAGTAAATTTGAGCATGATATAAAAATAGGCAGTTAAGGCTGCATATAACTACTGCTGCTGCCCCCCACATACTTTAAATACCCTGTTACGTAAGAGAAGGATGATTACAGAATATAGAGACTAATTGTCACTCAACAAATAATCAAATTGTTACAAATAATCATATTAACAATAGTGGAAACAATAAAAATTATGTAAAAAATGATAACAATAAGAGATTGTAATAATAGGTAATAGCTCAAGAACCTCTCCGTTCCTCTATCTGTCTATCCTCCAGGCTTCAATAATAATTAAGCTAGGTTTCTTTAAATTTAAACTTTGCCGTTTATTAAAAATTGTATTCTTATTTCATTGCAATTCCATTTTTGTGAGACTTTTATTTGATACAACAGGGCATTCCGCCTGGCAAATTTCGCGGCGCTTTAGAGCATTTGTCGCTAATTGAAATGGTAAAATGCTCTCTTTATGAATAAATAACGTTGTTCTTCAAAGTTAGCAGGATGCGCAGATCAAACCTTTCTAGATATATCAGTAGTGTATCACGTGCTAGTTCCGCGTTACTTCTGAAAATATGTAAGACACACTTAAAAATGACATCACAGGGATAGTGGGTGACAATATTTCAAGATAAGAGTGAATTAGCAATGAGGAAGCACGATCTGACTGTCAAGAGGCACTAAAGCGGAAAGCGAGGGAATGTTCTCCAGTATTTTCTTAGGCCGTGGTTGATAAATTTGAAACATGTTAGGTTTTTCCTCGACAAGTTCGACCAACAGCGAAAAATAAAAAAAGAGATAGGGCGCAATTTTTTTTTTCTTAGTCACCATGTTCTGATAGGATAAAAAGATGTCAAATGGCTCCTTGAAGAGTGATATAGCCTACGAGGGTCACCTATATTTTGATTTTCTTCCCTACTCTGTGAATCCATGAACACAAAAACTTCAAGGTATGCGTAATCAGACAGTACAGATCGACAACTACGCATTACTTTATGACAGCCGCGTTCTTAGAACAAAACCCCAGGACTGACAAGCCAGGCTTAGGTGCAGCTCAACCCAGGACGACCGCGTAGTCCGCCATTTCTACATTTTTTGTACCGCGTATCCAAAACGTGGTAATCATGGAAACGAAAAAAACACGGACGAACACGTGTAACCGTTTGTGTCAAGTTAAGTCAGAGATCGACCAAATAAACAACTCAGAGATGATCACCGATCAATTTATGCAGCGCATCCCAACCCAGCCTCTTGTTTTACAATTTCATTTTTAAATTTAATTCCGATCATAAGCCGCACAAGTTCGATAAACCCATAACTACACGCAGGTTTTGAAGCAAGTGTGTTTAGTGAGCTTTAATATAATCGCTGACATCGATTTTATGGGAGGCGTGCTATTAGATCAAAATAATGCGCAAAACCATTTCTTTCCACGAAGCTGGACCTGAACACTGCGAAAAACAACAAAAAGAAACCTTCGATAATTGGTATTTAAGGTCTAAACTGTATTATAAAATGGTTTATGTGTGGTTTTCAGTTCTCCTTTTTCTATTTATCCTTTTTTTTTATCATTTTTATTTTTCATGGATAGAGTAGTCTATGAAAAAACCCATGTGTACACCCAAAGGGAAAAAGATAACATGGAGCAATCTTGACCGAACAATCAAAATCAGGTCGACTTAACTTAAAGACGCATATCGCAACCCTTTATCAAAGAACGTATTCGTGTGTTTGTCGCCAAAAGCGCTGTAATTACCTTGCCACAAAAAAAGGTTACTTTGAGGAGGCTCTAAAGGGTTTTCCACGATTAACAGCAAGTGCCAATCAGTAAGAGATATCAGGACTGTCAAACTTATCATCAGGATAATGACTAGACATATTCATAGCACTATTTTAGGGCAATCTTTTAAGGGGGTTCGTCAGACATGATATGTTGGCATGGCAACATAGTAGAGCTAAAAGACCTTCTAAAACTCAGTTTTTAAAAGATATCTCAAAAATCAAGTCGGTTAACTTTTTTTTTTAAATTTCTTAAACATCATCACATTCTCTATCTGTACACGTGATATAAAAAAAGCTATCAGGTAGAACTTGAGTTATTTAGGAAAATGCTGTTTTAAAAATGTAAAAAAAATTCATTAAATAACTTTTCATCTTTATTTTTTTCAGGAATGCGTAATGGCGAAAATAATTTGTATTCAGAAAATCAGGGCCAGATAGGTCATCGCGCTAATTTTCGAGATACTAGCACATCAACTTAGCAGGCTTTATTTCCGGTTTCCGCTCTTTTAGGTCACACTTTACCGTCGGTCATGCGTTTTAAATGATACCCGCTGACTCAGTGGCTCATGTTCGAGAGGACGAGTCCGCATCCGCGTGATAAAACGATGTCTTCAGGGAAGGGAAAGGCAACCCGTAAGAAAAAGCGCTCGTTCTGAAAATGGACTTGACCTCTTTTGTGATTTTACACATTCTTGAAAAAAATTATCAATTGAGTGTCAGACTGCTTCCCGTTACGAGTGTAGGAAATGTGAAAGTATTTCGGAGAGAATTCTCTTGTTTGAGGTCACTCTTGCGGAATTCGATTTATGGCGACAAGTTAATGTTGCTGTTGGCGCCAATGCAAGTATACCATACAGGCCGTTGGTGTTGAATTTCTCGTACAGAGATTGTAGTTTACGATAAGAAAGACCAGCATCTGCCAGCTTCTGGACAATGCTTGAGAAAAGATTAAGCTTTCCATCAAACGTCTGCATGGTGTCTTAATACGTCGTTCTAAGAATATAGCCTCATCGAAGGCCTCATCCGCCGATACACATTCACCATGGGTCACCACTTGTTCATTGATTTGCAGAGGACCAGTGAAAGTAAATTTTCGAAGGGCTCTGTCGTCTTTCAGAGCGTCACGAGCTTTAAACTTAGCAGAAAACAGGGTTTCCTTTCCGCGGATGCGAACGCGCGCGCTACCGCTTAATTCCCTCAGGAGTAGTTTGCTTGCGTGTATCTTGGAATCCATTCTCCGCTCGGTCCAAAAAACCCTTTCGAGCCTCCTTGAAGTCACAGATAATTAAAACCATCCATGGGATGGTTTTAATGAGATCAAAAGATTTACCCATCTTGTCCGCTTCAATAGCCAGTTTAACACAGGCCTAAAGCCCTTGATCTTAATCAATCGCTAGCCATGTAGCCGATGTAATTGAAGATGTATTTCATCCAAATAACGGACCTCACTTTGACATCGAATCTCAATTGACACTCTGCCAATCATTGAATTCTTAATCATTCCATCATATATATTGTTTCACAAGAATAAAGCGACAAAACGATAAATCAATCAAACGATTCAACAGAAGAATAATTTCATATCATAACGAGCTTTCCCTCTACCGTTCATTTTGCGAATATTTTCAAATGACGAATGACAGGCGGATACAATCACTTAGGATGAATATGACTGTGCCACCCACTCCAAGAAGTAGAAGAGAAAAAAAGATACACAGAATCAATAATAAAAGTAACATGTACAAACGATCTAAAGAATTGACCTGAACTTGACTTGGAATTTTTACTACCACTATGCCAAAAACAAAGTAAAGAAAGTTTGCACTTACATGCTAGCCGTCCAAATGTGTACATCAAATACATGGTGGAACGGGAATGAGAAAAGGAAGAATGAACAGATTAAAAGAACAAACTAAAACAGAATCCCTACCAATGTATTCTTATTACGAGGAAAAGGGGGAGTGAGATCTTCTTAGATGAATTTGACTATGCCACCCATCCGAAAATTAAAAAGAGAAAAATGACTGTACGTTGAGATATTGAAATCAATAATAGCGGTAAGATAAACAAATATTCAAAGACTGGAACTCAACTCGACTTCGAATGTATTCTGATACTATGTCAAATACATGGTTGTACAGGAATGAAAAACAAACAAACAAAGAAACTACAGCAGAATTCACTCTGATTAATATATTCTAATTACGAGGAAAAGAGAGAAAATCGCCTTGGGTGCTGAGACTGTACAATCTACTTCGAGAGAAAAAAAAAGTGGCTAGCTGTCGAGTTTAGCTAACTTTGCATCCTTGCATCAACGCAACCAAACAAAAAACAAAAAAACAAAAAAGGCATGGCATTTATTACAAACTCATTGAAACAATTATGAATAAGACTCAGGTGGTAACGAAATGTTCTTTGTGAAGAACACAAGAGTGCCTCACACAAATCACTAAAATATCTCAAACCTCTCGTGATCACAGACGAACGGGAAAGGCTGAAATGCACTTCAGTCAAACAAATATTGATGACTGACTTCAGTTCGTAGAAGGAATTAAGGTAAAGATCAACCAAAACATGTCTACACCCCAAACCTGTCCTTCTCCCACAACAGGCCTGGAGACAGTCTGTGCTACTTATAGGAGAATGCGTGTGGCTGGGCTTCTCAAACTCAAAATTAGGTAAAAAGGAGAGATACTGTATCTACTTACTTTCTGTATTCCAACGCAGATTTCAAGGAAAGAAAAAGTTCAAAGCAAATATGTTAACGACGCTAACTTTTGCTTAAGATTATTGTTCATATTATTGCTTTCATATGAGGAGAGAAAGTTTCTTTTTAAACTAGATGCAAAGCATAAATGTAGCCATACCCCCCTCATCCAAAAAGAGAAAGGGAAGGGAGAAAACGTCTTTGAAAACCTGACAAGAATCGTGTTATGTGACGTCACTCTAATCTATGAAAAATTTTGCAACTTGATAGACTGGTGGTATTTTCCGCGTGGTGGCACGTTCTTGCGCAAAAAATAATCGAAGTAAACAACAGAATTCAAATGAATTCGTTTTCAATTATTTTGGGTAAACTCGCAATTCAGTGTCCGTGTTTCAGTATATACAATGCTATAGGGATACAGAGAAGAGGATTATGAGCGATATTTGGTATAGAGTAAGAAAAGGACGATGTTCAGTTAGCATCGCACTGTCGAAACGATTTCAACGTTCACATCGTCTCTGCTTTCAATAGTAGTCAGTGACACGGTCGTGTAAAAAAAGTTGGATAGCTCTATTAGCCTGCAGCACCGTCCCCAACGAGACCGAGTGTTGAAGGCAGACAATTCTTTTACCCCAAGTCCATTGAGGGAGTGCTCCTTGTCTTCCATTTGAGTTTTAACGACGGCACAACAATTATAGTGAAGAATTTCTTCCGGAGAAGATGTGGCGAGTACTGGGGCGGCCTGATATATGAAAGATTTTTCATAGCCAGTTGGCAACGAAACAGAGACATCGTTACCTCACAAAAAAACATAACAATGGCTTTCTCCCGTTCTTCTTGAAATTTCTCTATTCCCGACGGTGACCATTAAAACACTCTGTTGACCATCGTGTTCATTAATAAAACCACCAACTCTAACTAATCAGAATTTATGAAAGAACCGACAAAACAGTTAGCCAATGGAAAATCATCGCACTGTTTCATGCAAAAGATTGACGTCATAAACAGGATGCATGTCAGGCTTTCGTAGACGTTCCGTCTCTTCCGGGGAGGAGGAGGTGGGTACAGCTACACGTAGGCCTTCGCTAAGCAAATAGTTTGGTGTTGATGAAATATAACTCCAGGGTAATCTAACTATTCCTAGCGTCTGTATAGTGCCCACCAATTTCTAAGGAATTAGAGTGCTCGCATTGACAATTTTTTTTCCTTTGATGACTAGAAGGTCGAGAGTGTATCGAGATAACTGGGAAAAATTAAAATTAATGTTTAGAGAGGTCTTAGTTATGACGAGCTAACCTTTTGCGGAACTCAAGTGCTAATCAAATATTCATAATATTGCAAAACGTAATTTAGAATGGTTCATTTTAATAAAAAAAAAAACTTCAAAAACCTGTACTACTAGCGTAACGTATTTTCCTTAGTTTTTAAGTTCTAATCAGGTCACGTGACCTCAAATTAGCAAATTAGCGGGAAAATATTCAATGTTTTCATGTGTTTTCCTTTTCCAATAGTTTGTAACCCTAAATATGAAAAACTTGAATTCCTGCTTTTTCTTTAGATGTTTGACAGATGGATGTGTGATTTAATCGACCCCATTACGAAGCGCCTGAGTGAAAAGTGTTATCGATAAAAACTCGTTTTTATAGTGAACATAAAACCACTTACCCACTGACATATCCAGTAACATTAAGGGAATAAAAGAAGCGGAAGAAGCAAAATTAGTGTTTCAAGCTTACAAATCACTTCAATATATTTTTGCCATGTACATACACTATAATGTCTACGAAATTCTTAAAAAAGATAAAATGGTGGCTACTTACAACCTAGAGATTGATTTCATTTTGGAAAATTGAGAAAAATGATAAGGAAAGAAGAACATATTGTTAGTATTTAAATGCAGAGCTAAAAAACTAATATATATTTTTCTGACTACCGCTTTATCTAAATGTTTACGTAGGGACATTTTGATGTATTTTTTTTTCTGGTATTCAATTTAGAACTACACAGTCTATTCTCAGAGTTACTTGGATTCCCGCATCTTAGGAGTTCGATCTGATGTTTCAATAAAGCCGCCAATAGAGTAATTGACTGGGACTTTGTAAAATTCAAACTTGTTTAGATACTTATTTTTTAATCATTATTATTCTGTTATTAATCATAACATAGCAAAACGATTTAATACAGCACATTAAATTGTGAAATAAAACTTATATTTAAAGACACAGTTACAAAGAATTCCAAGCAATGTACGTGCTACAACATTCTTCAGCTAGACCAAACGTGTCACTAGCAAAGAAACGAACGGAAAGTTGGTTAAGTCAAACAAGCTATATATAAAACTGAAATTTACGCAGAACATATGATGCAAGTATTAAACATAAATTTTCGTGGATTAAGATCTCAGCAGGACCAAGTATGGACGTAAATGTAACACATTACTTAGGTACTTTAACACTGATAAGTTTGACAAGAATCGTGTTATATGAGGTCACTCTAACCTATGGAAGACTTTGTAACTTGATAGACTGATGGTATTTTCCGCGTAGTGGCACGTTCTTGCGCCAAAAATAGTCGAAGTAAACAACAGAATTCGAATGAATTCGTTTTCCATTATTTTGAGTAAATTGGCAATTTAGTGTCCGTGTTTCAGTATATACAATGCTATAGGCATACAGAAAAGACGACACGGTCGTCTAAAAACAGTTGGATAGATCTATTAGCCTTGCAGCACCGTTCCCAACGAGATCGTCCGTCGAGGTGACCATTAAAACACTCTGTTGACCATCTTGTTCATTAATAGAAAATAAAACCACCAATTCTAACTAATCAGATTTTATGAAAGAATCGACAAAACGGCTAGCCAATAGGAAATCATCGCACTGTTTTAAGCAAATGAGTGACGTCATAAACACGCTACGTGTTAGGTTTCCGTAGACGTTCCCTCTCTTCCGGGGAGGAGGAGGGGAGTACAGATACACGTAGGCCTTCGCTAAGCAAATAGTGTTGATGAAATCGAACTCAAGGGTAACCTAACTATTCCTAGCGTCTGTATATTGCCTACGAATTTCTAGAGAATTAGAGTGCCCGCATTGAGAATTGTATTTTCTTTCGACGACTAGAAGGTCAAGAGTGTTTGGAGATAACTGGGAAAAATTAAAATTAATGTTTAGAGAGGTCTTAGTAACGAGGGGTTAACCATTTACGGAACTCAAGTGTATTAAGGCTTGGCTGGCTAATTAAATATGCAGAACATTCCAAAATGCAATTTAGAATGATTTAATACAGCAACATTAAATTGTGATATAAGACTTGTCTTTAAAGATCCCATTACAAAGAAATCCAAGCAATGTACGTCCTACAACATTCTTTAGCTTGACCAAACATGTCACAAGCAAAGAAACGAACGGAAAGTTGGTGAAGTCAAACATGCTATATATAAAATTTAAATCTATGCAGAAAATACGACGCAAGTATTACACATAAATTTTCGTGAATTGAGATCTCAGCAAGACCAAGTATGGAACTAGATGTAACACATTACTTAGGTACTTTAACACTGATAAGTTACTCTGCTACCCTCCATTGGGACAAAAAAAAAAGAATATAACACTTCATCTGTGCACTCAAACGTTATAATATTAGCGTAGAAATCATTGGACCTTTTCTCTCAATAAGGAAGCCAGGAAGGTGTGTCAAGCTGCGGAATGGTTTGTAGGTTTAAATATGGTGTAAAGGGCACTTCAATTTTTCTTATTGATAACCTGGAAAAAGGGCTATGTGTTCTTGTAACATGACGTTATCATAAAGTAGAACATATCTTTCACAAACCCCAATTCCGTAAAAAATTACGAGTATTGTGAACAATACTCTTCGATATTTCGTAGCTGCCATCATTTGTACGTTTCACAAGTTCACTTGAAATGAAGTGCGATTTGAAAGGAAACGACGTCAAAGCTTCAACAAGGAAAATCCACATGCAGAATTATCATAGGGTTCCATAGGGTAAAAACAGAGCTCTTTATTCTATTTATGATGTAGCTGTTCGAGTTTTGTCACTTGCATAAGACCCGGCAAAGATGAGTTATAGGAAGTCGATTTCTGTGGCAAGACTGCAGGGATCGTTCAAAGTATATTTTCCGCCAAGTTTGATCTCTAACTTTCAATGCTTTCGAATGCAACGAAAGGCATTCACCTTTTCATTCAATTTTTGCTAACCGGCCCCCGGTTAGCTCAATTGGTTAGAGCGCCGGATTGTATTTTGCGGGAGGTCGAGGGTTCGTGCCCCGGCCGGTCCAATACTCATGGTCTTAAAATAACTGAGGAGAATTTGCTACCTCTCTATAATATTAAGAAATGGATAGATATTCTAGTCTTCTCGGATAAGGACGAATAAAATGTAGACCCCAGTCTCCTGCAGGGTTAGGGGTAGGCCTAGAAGACGATGATTTCACACGCGCGAGATCACTGTGTGGTGGATGTCCTTCCCTGGGGTGGGATGGGTGAGTGGTGTTGTAAGAATGGCCCCGAAAAGCCCTATGAGGGAGTGGTTAAATAACGTATGTATGTATGTATCTTATTCGTTGGTTTTCATTATTCCAAAAAATTCGAAATTTCACTTTGTCTTGTAACATTTCAACACTTTTTCGAATCCTAGCATTCGGATGTCCCGACAGGATTCGACATTTCTTTTCATTGAGCACTAAAACACATTTTTCGGGCTTTAGAGCCACACAAAATGTTGGGAGAACACGAGCTAAAGGCGGGTGATTAAAAAGCTTTGTGAGTGTTCTCCCAACATCCCGAGAGGTTTTGTGACGCCTTCTAATAAATTTTAGTTATAAAGCGCGCTGTAATTAGTTGAAAGAGCGTGCTCTATCAGAGTACAAAACACGGAGCTGAGCTAAGCTTTACCAAAAATCCAAGGAATCACATCATATCCTTGTTGGATTAATTTCAGGAAAAAAATGTTTCTTAACATTTGAGGTTCAGAATACATTCATGATTTCAAACATACAAGTTACTTATGATGCACGATCCTCGCAGTAGATAGCGCTATTTAAGCAATAGCGAAAATCAGACCTGAAAAAAATCAGGCCTGTACAGGACTCGAACCACTGACCTCTGCGATACTAGTGCAGCGCTCTTACCAATTGAGCTAACAAGCCAACTGAGAGCAGGCCTTTAAGTTGATTCGTAATGAACCCGTGAAAGTGATAAATGAGATAGAATAAATATATGATAGAATAAATATATGATTTTCATATATTTATTCTATCTCATACAAGTTACTGTGAAAAATAAATCAAAAGCCCATAAAGAAAGCCGACGCACGACACAATCGCTATTAAATGGTTTTCTCTCTCGCGGTGTGTTGTTCGAGAATCGCTTTCCAGGCCAAGATTCATCGAATTTGAAGCGAAACAAATTATGGCTTTTCATTTTGATAAGGAAAATTCATATTTTGAAGAAATGGCACTCTGTGCATCGAAAGAACCAAGTAAAGGTTTGTAAGCATGCCAAGCACCGTAATTGACGTCATTATAACGCGAGCGGAGAAGAAATTCCTCGACTAACAGAAAACGAAATAGAATGTCCGAGTTTTGAAGGTTTTTCATGCTTGGTTGGATTGCTAAAACTAGGCCATCAGAATCCTCGTTAGAATGGTTCAAGTTATTTGATCGGTTGAACAATATATACGTAAGCTGTCAAAAATGCCAAAAAGGGCGCTCATTGCTTTTATGACATAAACAGATCAAATCCAACCTCTACAACCTGATGAAACATGCGCTTGAAAACTGAATTGACCAATCAGACGATGCATACTATATATTCACTATGTCATAATCCAAGAAAGTTGGCGTTTTCTTCTTAAAGAGAGGCTTTGATTCTCTACAAGAGGTTGTTAACGGGAAAATCTCTTGGTCTCTTTAATTCAAAAACATTCTCAATGGATGGGGAGTATTGGAGTATTTTTGACGGTTCGCAGCTATTTAAACTCACTTTAACGGTTGACGGTAGATTTCCAAGAACTTAGACGTTCACAGTTGACGATTAATAGAAGGATATTTCTTCGACTGTTTTTAATCTTAACAAGAGAATTTAAACTTGTGTTCTCTTGATTTTAGTTATAGATTATACTCAGACCTTCTAAGTCTTTCTCTGATTAAGTGAAGTAGAGCGAGTGTATTTAAAAAAAACAACCTGACTCATCAGAGAATTACGAGATATTACGCTCATAGTTTTTCCCAAATAGTGAATAGCGAAGGGCGTTATGATCCGACTTTTCAATAATTAAAAAAAAAAGTGTTACAAGTCGTTTATAAAAGGGAAATCAGGTTTTAAAAATAAAATGGACCAACCCTTATGTAAAATGCAGCGACCTATTTCTTATTGTTCCCGTAGCTTCTAAGCCGTCTCTATCGATATTATTCAGCCGCTCGAAAGTAATTGTATTTGCACTCTATGCAAATACAACCAAAGGCTTATTTGAAATACGAGTACTTTGATCTCAAAGAATTAGATCAAGGAAGAGGTAAACATACGTAGCACATAATATTGTTTGTTTTCATCCTGAGCGCGCGCTCCAGAAAGCCATTTCGAAGTCAACTGTCAGAACTGCTATTATGTTAGCGAATAGGAAGCAAGGTCCACGTTAGAACCTTCGACACCTTTTATTTGAACCTTGTTTGTACATTGGTTTTCAAAATTTTTTAGCAAGCTTCACACTATTTAAAGACAATGGTGGTATTTCACAGAATTTACAAGCCGTTTATTATTAACATCTTTTTTTCAAGTTTCCACTGAATTTGCTCTAGAAGGAAAATAATTCACACCTTTTGTCTCTTAGGTGGCAAAACGGAAATAAATGAAGTGTGCAAGCGAAAGCGCTGAAAGTTTAACATCGCTATTAATACAAGGTAAGTACCTTGAAGTGTAAATACGTGTATTCATCAGTATCTTATTCCTTTATAAACTTAGAAGTGTTTCATGCAAAGTCCAAAAACTTTGATCTTTTTATTTCTAGAAATTCATTACAGGCAACTGCCATTAGCTAAGTCGTTAGGATAAGCATTCGACTGAAAGTTGAGGGAAATATTCACTGGAGAGTTGTTGAACGATACATTGGTGAACAGTCCACCTCGAACTCTTTCTGTTAGATCATCACTGCCGTTATTCATTGCTGTTGTGTTATTGCCAACTACTAATGGAAGTACAAGGCTGTTGACTTAAATTTCTCGCAAGCGGCTTCAGTGCGTGGACCATCGCTGGCGTTGGCAGCTGTGACAGCCGTAGTCGTACGACTGCAAACCCAGCCAACTTACTTGACATCCTTCGTTGATTTTCTAAAAGAGTATGGCTGTAGGTGGATATTAAACCCGCGTTGACCTGACCTGTTAGTTCGGAGATTGCTTTTTGTGGGCCGTGTTCACAGGATTTTGTCGCTTTCGCGTTTTCGCGAACGAAAGAGGTTTTTCATGCCTCTCCAAGAAATAACTGTTCAGTTCAAAACAAGGATGAACCTCAAGCTCACTTAACCAATCAGAATGCGAGATTGTATTCAACGATGCCATTATATTGCGAATAGTAAATAGCGAAGGTCGTTACGATCAGACTTTTTAATACTTTAGAAATATGAAAAGTAGTCCAATGAAAGGGAATCGAGTCGCAGGGCCCTTTTTACTTTTATCAATAACAAAATGGAACAAATCCTATGTCAAATGCAGCTACCTGTTTGTTATTGTTCTCGTAACTTCCAAGCTATCTCGATCGATATTATTCAGCCGCTCGAAAGTAAGTGCATTCTATGCAAATACAACCAAAGGCTTATTTGAAATGCGAGTACTTTGATCTCAAAGAATTAAATTAAGGGATAGGTAAACATACGTAGCACAACAAAATAGGTACTTACACCCTGTTGAGCATGAGGTGAAATGAAAGAAAGAAAACAACAAATAGTCAACTGTTGTTAATCATTTTAGCATACTTATCATTAACCTTTATTCCCAGAAAAAATGGCAGGAAACCTGTGTTGCTTGAAATCTCGTCTATTGGGAGACTACGTAGAAAGTTATTTTGCGAGTAGTGAATAGCGAAGGACGTTACGATCAGACTTTTTAATACTTTAGAAATATGAAAAGTCCTCCAAAAAAAGGGCATCGGGCTGCAGGGCCCTTTTTGCTTTTATCAATAACAAAATGGAACAAATCCTATGTCAAATGCAGCTACCTGTTTGTTATTGTTCTCGTAACTTCCAAGCTATCTCGATCGATATTATTCAGCCGCTCAAAAGTAAGTGCATTCTATGCAAATACAACCAAAGGCTTATTTGAAATGCGAGTACTTTGATCTCAAAGAATTAAATTAAGGAATAGGTAAACATACGTAGCACAATAAATAGATACTTACCGTCTGTTGAGCATGAGGTGAAATGAAAGAAAGAAAACAACAAATACTCAACTGTTGTTAATCATTTTAGCATACTTATCATTAACCTTTATTCCCAGAAAAAATGGCAGGAAACCTGTGTTGCTTGAAATCTCGTCTATTCGGAGACTACGTAGAAAGTTATTGTGCGAGTAGTGAATGGCGAAGGACGTTACGATCAGACTTTTTAATACTTTAGAAATATGAAAAGTCCTCCAAAAAAAGGGAATCGGGCTGCAGGGCCCTTTTTGCTTTTATCAATAACAAAATGGAACAAATCCTATGTCAAATGCAGCTACCTGTTTGTTATTGTTCTCGTAACTTCCAAGCTATCTCGATCGATATTATTCAGCCGCTTGAAAGTAAGTGCATTCTATGCAAATACAACCAAAGGCTTATTTGAAATGTGAGTACTTTGATCTCAAAGAATTAAATTAAGGAATAGGTAAACATACGTAGCACAATAAATAGATACTTACCGTCTGTTGAGCATGAGGTGAAATGAAAGAAAGAAAACAACAAATACTCAACTGTTGTTAATCATTTTAGCATACTTATCATTAACCTTTATTCCCAGAAAAAATGGCAGGAAACCTGTGTTCCTTGAAATCTCGTCTATTGGGAGACTACGTAGAAAGTTATTTTGCGAGTAGTGAATAGCGAAGGACGTTACGATCAGACTTTTTAATACTTTAAAAATATGAAAAGTCCTCCAAAAAAAGGGCATCGGGCTGCAGGGCCCTTTTTGCTTTTATCAATAACAAAATGGAACAAATCCTATGTCAAATGCAGCTACCTGTTTGTTATTGTTCTCGTAACTTCCAAGCTATCTCGATCGATATTATTCAGCCGCTCGAAAGTAAGTGCATTCTATGCAAATACAACCAAAGGCTTATTTGAAATGCGAGTACTTTGATCTCAAACAATTAAATTAAGGAATAGGTAAACATACGTAGCACAATAAATAGGTACTTACAGTCTGTTGAGCATGAGGTGAAATGAAAGAAAGAAAACAACAAATACTCAACTGTTGTTAATCATTTTAGCATACTTATCATTAACCTTTATTCCCAGAAAAAATGGCAGGAAACCTGTGTTCCTTGAAATCTCGTCTATTCGGAGACTACGTAGAAAGTTATTTTGCGAGTAGTGAATAGGGAAGGGCGTTAAGATCAGACTTTTTAATACTTTAGAAGTATGAAAAGTCCTCCAAAAAAAGGGAATCGGGTTGCAGGGCCCTTTTTGCTTTTATCAATAACAAAATGGAACAAATCCTATGTCAAATGCAGCTACCTGTTTGTTATTGTTCTCGTAACTTCCAAGCTATCTCGATCGATATTATTCAGCCGCTCGAAAGTAAGTGCATTCTATGCAAATACAACCAAAGGCTTATTTGAAATGCGAGTACTTTGATCTCAAACAATCAAATTAAGGAATAGGTAAACATACGTAGCACAATAAATAGGTACTTACTCACTGTTGAGCATGAGGTGAAATGAAAGAAAGAAAACAACAGATACTCAACTGTTGTTAATCATTTTGGCATACTTATCATTAACCTTTATTCCCAGAAAAAATGGCAGGAAACCTGTGTTTCTTGAAATCTCGTCTATTCGGAGACTACGTAGAAAGTTATTTTGCGAGTAGTGAATAGCGAAGGGCGTTAAGATCAGACTTTTTAATACTTTAGAAATATGAAAAGTCCTCCAAAAAAAGGGAATCGGGTTGCAGGGCCCTTTTTGCTTTTATCAATAACAAAATGGAACAAATCCTATGTCAAATGCAGCTACCTGTTTGTTATTGTTCTCGTAACTTCCAAGCTATCTCGATCGATATTATTCAGCCGCTCGAAAGTAAGTGCATTCTATGCAAATACAACCAAAGGCTTATTTGAAATGCGAGTACTTTGATCTCAAAGAATTAAATTAAGGAATAGGTAAACATACGTAGCACAATAAATAGGTACTTACACGCTGTTGAGCATGAGGTGAAATGAAAGAAAGAAAACAACAAATAGTCAACTGTTGTTAATCATTTTAGCATACTTATCATTAACCTTTATTCCCAGAAAAAATGGCAGGAAACCTGTGTTCCTTGAAATCTCGTCTATTCGGAGACTACGTAGAAAGTTATTTTGCGAGTAGTGAATAGCGAAGGGCGTTAAGATCAGACTTTTTAATACTTTAGAAGTATGAAAAGTCCTCCAAAAAAAGGGAATCGGGTTGCAGGGCCCTTTTTGCTTTTATCAATAACAAAATGGAACAAATCCTATGTCAAATGCAGCTACCTGTTTGTTATTGTTCTCGTAACTTCCAAGCTATCTCGATCGATATTATTCAGCCACTCGAGAGTAAGTGCATTCTATGCAAATACAACCAAAGGCTTATTTGAAATGCGAGTACTTTGATCTCAAAGAATTAAATTAAGGAATAGGTAAACATACGTAGCACAATAAATAGGTACTTACACGCTGTTGGAGCATGAGGTGAAATGAAAGAAAGAAAACAACAAATAGTCAACTGTTGTTAATCATTTTAGCATACTTATCATTAACCTGTATTCCCAGAAAAAATGGCAGGAAACCTCTGTTGCTTGAAATCTCGTCTATTCGGAGACTACGTAGAAAGTTATTTTGCGAGTAGTGAATAGCGAAAGGCGTTACGATCAGACTTTTTAATACTTTAGAAATATGAAAAGTTCTCCAAAAAAAGGGAATCGGGTTGCAGGGCCCTTTTTGCTTTTATCAATGACAAAATGGAACAAATCCTATGTCAAATGCAGCTACCTGTTTGTTATTGTTCTCGTAACTTCCAAGCTATCTCGATCGATATTATTCAGCCGCTCGAAAGTAAGTGCATTCTATGCAAATACAACCAAAGGCTTATTTGAAATGCGAGTACTTTGATCTCAAAGAATTAAATTGAGGAATAGGTAAACATACGTAGCACAATAAGTAGGTACTTACACGCTGTTGAGCATGAGGTGAAATGAAAGAAAGAAAACAACAAATAGTCAACTGTTGTTAATCATTTTAGCATACTTATCATTAACATTTATTCCCAGAAAAAATGGCAGGAAACCTGTGTTGCTTGAAATCTCGTCTATTCGGAGACTACGTAGAAAGTTATTTTGCGAGTAGTGAATAGCGAAGGGCGTTAAGATCAGACTTTTTAATACTTTAGAAGTATGAAAAGTCCTCCAAAAAAAGGGAATCGGGTTGCAGGGCCCTTTTTGCTTTCATCAATAACAAAATGGAGTAAATCCTATGTCAAATGCAGCTACCTGTTTGTTATTGTTCTCGTAACTTCCAAGCTATCTCGATCGATATTATACAGCCACTCGAGAGTAAGTGCATTCTATGCAAATACAACCAAAGGCTTATTTGAAATGCGAGTACTTTGATCTCAAACAATTAAATTAAGGAATAGGTAAACATACGTAGCACAATAAATAGGTACTTACTCCCTGTTGAGCATGAGGTGAAATGAAAGAAAGAAAACAACAAATAGTCAACTGTTGTTAATCATTTTAGCATACTTATCATTAACCTTTATTCCCAGAAAAAATGGCAGGAAACCTGTGTTGCTTGAAATCTCGTCTATTCGGAGACTACGTAGAAAGTTATTTTGCGAGTAGTGAATAGCGAAAGGCGTTACGATCAGACTTTTTAATACTTTAGAAACATGAAAAGTTCTCCAAAAAAAGGGAATCGGGTTGCAGGTCCCTTTTTGCTTTTATCAATAACAAAATGGAACAAATCCTATGTCAAATGCAGCTACCTGTTTGTTATTGTTCTCGTAACTTCCAAGCTATCTCGATCGATATTATTCAGCCGCTCGAAAGTAAGTGCATTCTATGCAAATACAACCAAAGGCTTATTTGAAATGCGAGTACTTTGATCTCAAACAATTAAATTAAGGAATAGGTAAACATACGTAGCACAACAAAATAGGTACTTACAACCTGTTGAGCATGAGGTGAAATGAAAGAAAGAAAACAACAAATACTCAACTGTTGTTAATCATTTTAGCATACTTATCATTAACCTTTATTCCCAGAAAAAATTGCAGGAAACCGGTGTTGCTTGAAATCTCGTCTATTCGGAGACTACGTAGAAAGTTATTTTGCGAGTAGTGAATAGCGAAGGACGTTACGATCAGACTTTTTAATACTTTAGAAGTATGAAAAGTCCTCCAAAAAAAGGGAATCGGGTTGCAGGGCCCTGTTTGCTTTTATCAATAACAAAATGGAACAAATCCTATGTCAAATGCAGCTACCTGTTTGTTATTGTTCTCGTAACTTCCAAGCTATCTCGATCGATATTATTCAGCCGCTCAAAAGTAAGTGCATTCTATGCAAATACAACCAAAGGCTTATTTGAAATGCGAGTACTTTGATCTCAAACAATTAAATTAAGGAATAGGTAAACATACGTAGCACAATAAATAGGTACTTACTCACTGTTGAGCATGAGGTGCAATGAAAGAAAGAAAACAACAAATACTCAATTGTTGTTAATCATTTTGGCATACTTATCATTAACCTTTATTCCCAGAAAAAATGGCAGGAAACCTGTGTTGCTTGAAATCTCGTCTATTCGGAGACTACGTAGAAAGTTATTTTGCGAGTAGTGAATAGCGAAGGGCGTTAAGATCAGACTTTTTAATACTTTAGAAATATGAAAAGCCCTCCAAAAAAAGGGAATGGGGTTGCAGGGCCCTTTTTGCTTTATCAATAACAAAATGGAACAAATCCTATGTCAAATGCAGCTACCTGTTTGTTATTGTTCTCGTAACTTCCAAGCTATCTCGATCGATATTATTCAGCCGCTCGAAAGTAAGTGCAATCTATGCAAATACAACCAAAGGCTTATTTGAAATACGAGTACTTTGATCTCAAAGAATTAAATTAAGGAATAGGTAAACATACGTAGCACAATAAATAGGTACTTACACCCTGTTGAGCATGAGGTGCAATGAAAGAAAGAAAACAACAAATAGTCAACTGTTGTTAATCGTTTTAGCATACTTATCATTAACCTTTATTCCCAGAAAAAATGGCAGGAAACCTGTGTGGCTTGAAATCTCGTCTATTCGGAGACTACGTAGAAAGTTATTTTGCGAGTAGTGAATAGCGAAGGGCGTTAAGATCAGACTTTTTAATACTTTAGAAATATGAAAAGTCCTCCAAAAAAAGGGAATCGGGTTGCAGGGCCCTTTTTGCTTTTATCAATAACAAAATGGAACAAATCCTATGTCAAATGCAGCTACCTGTTTGTTATTGTTCTCGTAACTTCCAAGCTATCTCGATCGATATTATTCAGCCGCTCGAAAGTAAGTGCATTCTATGCAAATACAACCAAAGGCTTATTTGAAATGCGAGTACTTTGATCTCAAAGAATTAAATTAAGGAATAGGTAAACATACGTAGCACAATAAATAGGTACTTACCGTCTGTTGAGCATGAGGTGAAATGAAAGAAAGAAAACAACAAATAGTCAACTGTTGTTAATCATTTTAGCATACTTATCATTAACCTTTATTCCCAGAAAAAATGGCAGGAAACCTGTGTTCCTTGAAATCTCGTCTATTCGGAGACTACGTAGAAAGTTATTTTGCGAGTAGTGAATAGCGAAGGGCGTTAAGATCAGACTTTTTAATACTTTAGAAGTATGAAAAGTCCTCCAAAAAAAGGGAATGGGGTTGCAGGGCCCTTTTTGCTTTATCAATAACAAAATGGAACAAATCCTATGTCAAATGCAGCTACCTGTTTGTTATTGTTCTCGTAACTTCCAAGCTATCTCGATCGATATTATTCAGCCGCTCGAAAGTAAGTGTATTCTATGCAAATACAGGCAAAGGCTTGATTTAAACATAGTTTAACTATGATTTAAATAAGCAATGAGTTCAAGGAATGGATAAACATGCATTGCAAAAATAGTAATCATTGTCCCTTACTCTTAGAAAAAGCCAGGAAAGCCGCGATCTTTCAAATCTCGTCTTATTGAATTACTATCAGGAGATTTCTTTTGCTCTCGAATGACTCTGTGAAACTCTTTTTATCCAGTATCCAAGTTTTGCACGACACTTGAGCTAAGAAGACAATGACGGAATGTGGCGAAAAAATAAAGGGAGAAAAAAGCCTATGGTTGGAGGTCGAGGGTAAATTTCTTAAACGACATGGAATATTGTGTACGGTTCATGTTTATGGTCAGTAGTGTTCTTAACACCGATTTATTTAATATTACTATTATTATTATTATTATTTTGCAATTGTAATACATAATTGATGTGTTTCCTTTGCTTGTTTAGTTTTACATTCAGTTAGCCTGTTCGGAATTAGACGATCGAAGGGCTTTTCTAATAGCTTTGTCCATTGAACACGATGCGAAAGAGGGAAATGTATTTTGAAACCTGAAGACTGTTTCGTGGAGAAATTCTATTATTGATCATTAAGTTAATTTATCTGCTAATAAGATACGTTATAGTGATGTCATAATACTAATGTAAGTCATTTGTCAGCTGTGGGCCTGGTTGACTCACTTGGTAAATATCAAATCGTTTCGTATACTTTATTATCTGAGCATTTCATAACAATGTGACTTCCTTTTAGGATTCGAACGCACTTCCTTGATTGTCTGACACTATAGTCGTCAATAAAGATGTTTGATAACAGTGAACCACAACTGACGAAACATGCGAATCCCAATCGGTAACTCCGAGGACCGTGACGGATAACACTGAGATGGCAGAAGAAGCCAAAAACATTTGACGAACAGCCAAAGCAATGTTTACCAGGAGGCGCAATGAGCTCCTGAAGCCTATGGATGCCGACCAAGGACGAAAAATGGTCGAAGGTAATTACGTGAAGCTTTCAGAAGCATGGGATATCGTTGAAAGTAAGCACGATCTATACACGATGTATTTAACGGATGAAGAACTGGAAGTCGCGGAGAGGTGGATTACCGAGCTGCGGGACCTGTTTGTAGAAGCGACAGCGCGTAAAATCCAGTATATACAGAAATCAGTTAGATCAGAAATTGTCATGAAACAGAAATGAAGGAGCGCGCGGAAAGTGAGAGGAAAGCAGAAAAGGCACTTACAATGCGCGCGAAAGCGCAAACAGTTTTTGGCACTATCTGAAATAATACAAAGCATTTTCTTAATAATAACATTGCCGCACATACTCTGTAAAGGTCTTTAAGACAGATAGAAGATGCGTATGCCGAGTGTAAAATTGCAAACGATGACGTTTTAGATTTAGCAGACCATGACACTTCAGAAAATGCTATAAAATTTGCATCACAGATACAACGCCGGCTCGATGATATGACTGAGAAGCTCACGTCGTTAATCGGTCCAAAAGATGATAAAATAGCAAAGAAAGAGACTTGCCCGTCCTCGAACCTTCAGTTAGAAAAAATAGAATTGCCGCGATTTGAAGGAGAAGTTCGCGCTTATGCACAATTCAAACGAGACTTTAAAAAACCGATCATGCCGCATCTCTAAAGCGACGATGTGTCCTAAGTACTACGTTCATGCTCAAGGCTGGTTTTCACTAGCGCATAAGCACAAGCCCAAAAATAAGCACAAGCACAAGCATGAGCAAGTGAGAACACAGAACATAAGCATAAGAGCATACGCAGGCGCAGTATCAACAAATTCTTCGATACCAGTCTTCCTCGACTACAATCAAGATGGTGGATGAAGATGAAATCTTTCTCTTTGCGTTGCTTGTAATTTACCTTTTTCGCTTACGAAGGCGACGTAATGCCAGAAGATCCATCAGACCTAGAAGGTTTTGGGTAAGGGAGATGTATCGTCGCAAGAAAGCTCAAGGGGAGTTCAATTACCTTGTTTTGGAACTTCGTGGTAGTGACAGAGAGCTATACTTTCGGTAAAGCGAATTTTAAAAGTCTGCTGAAAAACTAGTGTGAAAGGCTTACACTCCGAACATTATTGCCGCTAGCGTTTTGTTATTTTGAAGGCAAGTTTTCATATGTTATTTTATTAAAAAAAAGCCCTGAAAATAGCATGAAAATATAAACTTGATAAATATATTTTTTGCCTCAGTACTGTGTTACTTTGTATATGCCACAGTAAATTTTTCAATCCAACTTTAGTTCAACATGATGTTACAAGGGCACGCTCGAAACATTATTTTTCAAATATAAAGTTCAGTCATTGGTTCATTGAATGATTATTCGTCTCATTTTTGTTACATGAGAATGTCACGAGTGTTTTGATTGCCTCCTTTGCAAGGTTGGCCCACTTATAAGAAGCAAGTTATAAAATTTAGACAGCCTATCTCACCATCAGAACGTCTTGCACTGACCATACGTTATTTGGCTTCTGGTGACAGTCAACAATCCATGTCCTTTTCTTATTGAATATGGAATATCCATAACCAGCAATTTCAACCCCTTCTAGACTCTAGAGTGATATCTCTGAGAGAGGTGAATGTAATTTGTCTTTATAACACTTGTATAAATTGCTGTCTTATCATAATTATGATAGCCCAATACTTTACATACGAATTGTCCTGTTGATGTTTTTGTACATAATACACAAATTATGAGCAAGGCTGTCACTAAGGAAACAAGAGATCAATGATGTGTTTTGAGTTTGACAAAGGAGGGATTGGCTGATTGACATGGTCAGGAACCGGTTAAATGCTTTCAACATTCAACAACACAACCCTTTTGTTTATTACAACACCCATGTGAAAAGGGAATAGTTTCAAAACTGTTTCTTTGAAAAGAACATAACTCTCAATCTATAATTATTTTATAATCTATAACTAAAACTTGTACAATAATTATTTCAATACTTTTGTAATAATAAAATAATGTTGACATTACATCACAGCAGACTCAGACAATTATGCCTTGTTTCAAATACCAATACATAACTAAGTAGGGTGGATACTCTTGGCATTTATAACCCCTCGTGTCCACGTTGCTGGAGGAAGTAACCTGGGGGATATGTTCAAACAGCCTCTACATTACCCAGCCCAGACATGAAACTACTGCTAGCAGTTTCAGGGTACCTAGAAGCTACATAGCTAACAGTATTAACATCTTGAGAATTAATCTTTAATAAGCGTGAAAAAATCAAATTGTTTATTTCCATTTTGGTCGTCAGTCTTTCTTGTGTTGGCATCTTTATTTATTTGATAAAGCAGGTTACTAGGTAGGCAAGACTAAAGTGCTGATGTGGAACATACATACATGGTTTATTTGATAAAGCAGGTTATCTTTCTCCATTAGGCAGCTACCAGTTCTCCAAAAAGGCGTTCTTCATCTTTTTGTTCTCTCTGACTGTCTCTACTTACAAGGTGATTTCCAATAGATTTAAGAAAATCCATTTCAGTTCCTTCAATAGCTTCATTATTTACTCTAGGGCGTTTGGCATGCAGGTATTTTGGCTGACCAGTTACTTTAGACTTTAATGACTTAGACTTTAATGACTTTGGCTCAATACTATGGTCTGCGGTGATGCTTCTATCAGAGCTGCTGTCTACTGGAGTGCATATACATTCATCTTCAATATCAGCATCATCTAGTTGTAAGGTTTCATCTATCACTATAAGATTACTGGAAGATCGACAGGGTTGAACATATGGATCCAGCCAGGCCAAAAACATGCACATGTCGCTTGTTTCACTTTTGGCATCTATGGCAGATTGTGTAGCCGCTCCACTGACGTTAACACTCTGTACTTTCTTCTTGTTTCTTGAATATCTGTTCCTCAGGTTTTTGAAAGCAGAGTCTGCATCTTTACCTAAAAATAAGCATCGATTCTTAGTCTATATTGGCCTGTTTCAGTTTGAAAAACCTCAAACCTACTTTGCACACAACGATACTTGATAAAGATCAACCATGTGCTTCATGTTATCAAATAATACCCAGTCACAAGAGAAACAGCTTGCCATTTCGGCCGAATTCTTCAATTGTACGAACTGGTTTGTGTTACGTTAATATCAAAATAAAGTGGACGCGAGTACTATCAATACCATGGAAAAGCTTCATGAGGTAAATCTTGTTAATCTTAAACTTAGCCTAGAAATGATGAGAGAAAGCAATAATTACCTGAGGGAAACCAGTCTTCCGTGCGACGTCTTGCCATGCAAGCTCCTTTTTGTTGCGGTGTTTAAAATCCTTACTTGCTTTATCATACGAAACCGGGTATTGTCTCACCGCCTCGGAGAGAAGTTCATCTACCGACAGCTCTGCATTTGCCGAAGTGTCAAATCGATTGGAGTCCGCCATTTTGTTTGTGGATAGTTACTCGAGGAGGTATGGGTCAAAGTGAGCGATGATTCGTTGACACCTTACACTTATGTTTATATATGCTTATTTCACTCGCGTTCGCACTACGACATAAGTACGACATAAGCATAACATGTGCTTATGCTTAAGCTTTAGGTCGTGGGTGTTCTCACTTGCTTATGCGACTGCTTGTGCTTATGGTTGTGCTTATCCGCTAGAGAAAAAAATCGTAAAGGAAAGAAAGGAGATTTATCGAACATAAAGATTGGAGCCCAGGATGAGAAGATGAATACGATGAAATATATACTACCCTTAGTTGATACACAAGGTCAAACAATACACATTGAAGCTTATGGTATTGATCAGATTTCTTCAGACATCGAAAGCATGAGCACCGAGAATCTGGAAAAGTTGTTCAAAGGCGTGTCAAAGGACGATATCGCTCGACCAGCGGGACCCGTCGACGTTTTGATTGGGTATAAGTATACTGCGTATCACCCTCAAAGAAAACAGAACGCTAGACACCTTCTGTTACTCCAGAATCTATTTGGCCTTTGTATCGGAGGAACACACCCGTCGATAAAAGGCGAAATAAAAAAACATGACCTCAGTTACGCTTGAGTGCATCATGTAATAAAAGTAGAAGACTTGTACAAAATAGAGAATCTTGGCGTTGAAAGTGTTTCGCGTTGTGGAAGCTGCAAATGTGGGACATTGTGCTATCGGAAGTAAAAACTACAGCATCAAAGAAGAAAAGGAGTCCGAGTTGATTGAGGAAACATGAAGTTTGACGCTCAAGACCATAGATGGATCGCGGAGTACCCATGGATTAAAGATCCGTGCGATCTTCCTGATAATAGACGAGTGGGTAGCTCTAGCCATGCTGTATTCTACTGAGCGTAGACTGGAAAAGAATACACAACATGCAACTGTATACGATTACCAAGTTGGAGATATAGTACTATGGGGGGTCGCGCGTAAACTCAGCAAAGAGGAACTTAATACTTACAAAGATCCTATTCATTACATTTCCCATCACGAGCTGCTCAAACCAGACTCTAAATCTCCTCCCGTTACAATCGTGTTTAACAGTAGCGCAAACTACATGGATTACGTACTTAATGAGTACTGGGCAAAGGGGCCAGACTTGCTCAACAGTCTGCTTGGAATACTTGCGCTATTTCGCGGGAATGAAGTAGCTTTCATAGGTGATATAAAGAAGATGTACCATACCGTTAAAACAACAGTGCTAGATCGACACACGCACCATTTTTTATGGAGGAACATGGTCAACGACAGAGCACCCGACACCTATGTGATACAAAGAGTTTCATTCGGAGAGAAGCCCTCTGCAACCATCGCTACGATGGCCTTACGCAAGACAGCAGAGATGGGAAGTGAGCGATATCTGGATGCCGCAAAAATCGTGAAACATATATGGATGGCTCTCTATAAAGTACCACAGACCTTCCCACTGCTCAAAAATTAATGCAGGACATCGAGACCTTAATCATTAAGGGCGGGTTTGAACTCAAGGAATGGATATTTTCCCGTGACTCAAGTAATAGTAAAAAGTATCCACCAAATGAGTCAAACGTAGCCACCGAAAAGGTGCTAGGAGTCAATTGGGACCCAATCAAAGACCATTTGTGCTTTTCAGCAAAGCTTAACTTCTTTTCGAATCGGAAACGCGGAGTACAGAAAGACATTCCCAATAACGATTCGAAACTCACACCATCTCTTAGGAAGCTGATGATATTGTCACAAGTCAACAGTATGCACGATCCTCTAGTACTGGCAGGGCCCTTCACAGTGCGGGCCAAAATCTTGATCGACATTTGTGGGCAAATAACGAAAACCTCGACTGGGACGATTCGATACCAGAAAATAATAAACAAAAATGGTCAGCACTCTTTAATAAATAACCTGAAATAAATCGAGTCAAATTTTCCGGAGAGATGTTTAAAGCCTTCCGACGCAGTTGGCAATCCTTTTCTTATTATATTCTGTGATGCTTCAGAAGACGTTTACGGCTCCTGTGCTTGTGTACGATGGCAACGACAGGGCGGAGGGTTTGCGTGCAATTGGATTGTTTCTAAAAATCGTCTTGCCCCAACGAAAAAAATGTCTATCGACAAAATAGAGCTGTGTGGAGCAGTGTTAAGTGAGCGGCTTCAATCCTTGATCGATAAAGAATGCAGATACACTTTTGAGAAATGCTATTACGTAGTTGACTCTCAGATAGTGCACGCAATGATACAGAAAAGCTCCTAGGGTTTCAATACTTTCGCCGCTACACGAATCGGTGAAATTCAGGAAGGAACCAACATCGAGGATTGGTATTGGTGCGAAAGTAAATTTAACATTGCAGATTGGTTGACTAGAGGAAAGAAGCCAAGTGAAATTAGTCTTCACAGCGATTGGCAAGAAAGACCTCTTTTTCTCAAACAACCTGAGAGCGAGTAGCCTATTTCTCGTAATTATTCTGAAGTAAGAATACCTCCAACAATTATGAGAGTAGTCCACATAGGGAATGTAACTGTTATAGACGACTTGGCGTCTAGAATCAAGATCGAACGATTCTCAGATTATAACCGTCTATCGAGAGTGACAGCAATGATCTTAAAGCTTTATCGCAGAGAACGCAACACAGGAAATAACAAGTAAATATGTAGAGACAGCGGAGGTATTCTGGATGAAAGAGGCACAGCGAAATATGGAGAACGATATAAAACATGGTATGTACAGACGTTTGTGTCCTCGATTACGAGATGATGGCATATGTGTGATAAGTGGCCGTGCTTAAAAATAGCTAGAAATAGGCTACAACAAGAAAGATATTATACTCCTACCATGTTAGCATCGATTTTCTCGTCTTTACTATGAGTACATTCATGCTGAGGGGCATCACGGAGTTCTTACAACTGCAAGCAAGATCCGCGCAAGGTTCTGGATAACCAAATTACTTAAAATGATCCAATCTGTAAAGATCAACTGTGTGACGTGTAAGAAACTTGACAAGAAACTATCAGGACAAGTAATGGGAAACCTTCCTAAAGAAAGACTCAAACTGGCATCCCCATGGTATTCTACATCAATTGACTTATTTGGACCCTTTACGATCCGTGACGCAGTGAAGAAGCGTACTACGTCAAAAGCGTATGGGGTGATATTTAATTACATTGGAACCAGAGCTGTATATTTGGACCTTGCACCTGAGTACAGCACAGAAACTTTTCTTATGGTATTACGCAGATTTGTCTCACACAGAGGATATCAATCAAAGATTAATTCCGACAATGACGCGAAACTTGTCGCAGCAAGTCAGGAACTTGAGAATGTTACGAAATCTTTAGATTCGGAGAAGCTTAAAAGTTTTGGAGTTATGGAAGGTTTTGAATGGAACTTCTCACCAGCTGATGCACCATGGCAAAATAGAATATTAGAATCTCTCATCAGATCAGTCAAAAGATCACTCAAAGCTGGCATTGGAGAAAGCATCCTAACGTTTTCAGAACTTCAAATGGTACTCTTTGAGGTTGCCAATCTAATTAATGAAAGACGTATAGGTCATCATCCAAGGTCCTCAAAAGATGGTTCCTATTTGTTCCCAAACGACCTACTTTTAGGCCGTTCCGCAACCCGAGTACCAAGTGGGCCTTTTAAAGAGTAATAAAATCCAAAACTGCGTTTTGAATTCATTCAAAACATAGTTCACAGCTTCTGGAAAAGATGGACCACAAACTACTTCCCAGATCTGATCGTGGGTCAATAGTGGCATACAGCGCATCGCAACCTTAAAACTGGAGATCTTGTTTCAATGCAAGATTCTAACTTGATTAGAGGTCAATGGTGACTTGGGCTAGTTTCAAATACCTTCCCGAGTTCTGACGGCAAGGTGCGCAAAGTTGAAGTGCAGTACAAAAATGCTAAGTAAGGTGAACCTGTAACCAATTATCAAGAAAGAGGATACTTCACGATCGAACGCCCTGTACACCGTTTAGTGTTACTTCTACCAAAGGATGACATTTTGGACTTCTGAAATGATATAAACTCTGTACTGTTACTAATTTTATAACCTGGACTTAATAATTTACAAATGTCTTTTTGTGGAGGGGAGTGTTTCGTCGAGAAATTCTATTATTGATCATTAAGTTAATTCACCCGTTAATGAGATAAGTTATAATGATGTCATAACACTAATGTAAGTCATTTGTCAGCTCTCGACCTAGCCGACTTACTGGGTGAAAATCAAATCGTGTCATATACTTTATTATCTGAGCATTTCATAACAATGTGACTTCCTTTTAGGATTCGAACGCACTTCTCTCATTGTCTGACACCAAAGTCGTCAATAAAGATGTTTGATAACAGTGAACCAATAGCCCACAACTGACGATAACATTCTCAAAATTCGTCTTAGAGATTTAGAACTGTTTGTGGCAACCGGCAGGAGTGGAAGTATCTGAAAGACCTTAAAACCGTTTGAAAGTTGAAACTGAAGTGACTTTTTAAATGGTTGAGGACTAACGTTTGAGCTATTCGATGGCTGACAGTTAAACCCATTGAGCCCCTTTTAAGTGGACGCGCTATCTGAATTAGACACGAAACATATCTGGAGGCAGGTAAAGTAATTTTAAAATTAATTATCATATGACCTGTACGGCCCCGCGCACAGTCCTATAAGCCAAGGTGAAAGCTGACGTGTGAAGGGCCGATGGGTTGACGTGGACCGGTCCAGAGAAAATAATTTCAGTCATGCACTCATTGGGATCTTTTTAATTTTCTGATAACGCATTTGAAATTGTGCACTTCAAATAAAAGTATAGTAAATGAGAAAACGAGTAAAACTTCTCGATGAATTATGACCTGCAGTAATAACGAGAAATATTTTTACTGTAGAATGTTTTACCAAGTGTGCAGTGCGCGCCTTTCCTCTGTATACAAGTACATCCTATCTATTACGACAAAGGTTTCGAAATCTTCAACACCTAGTGGTCATGTGATAAAAGGCTTATTGACTGAGTTTGTTAGGAGCACACGGGACAATATTTGACCCTCTGCTGGAGGTCATGCTCTCTGCACGAGCATGACCTCGAGCAAATTATTTTTCCCGTCCGACCCTCCCACCCAGTCAAAAGGTACATTTTACATACTATGTCCCTTGTTATTAAAATCCATCTCGAAGTTATGCTGTTCACCACTATATCAATAAAACTCACGGCCGAAAACGTTTTGTGCTCGCAGTATCCGAAAGAAACAATCCGTATTTTAGCTACAACACTTCCCCCTCTACAAAAGTTCGCTTACACTTTCTAACTTTTTACAATGAATTAATAATAATAAAGTATTATCGTTTGTCTAACGATATGGTCACTTGTGATGTAGATCGCGACGTTTCGACTGCATCCGGCTAGTCTTCATCAGGAGATAAGGTCGACTGGCTTCGAGTCTTTTTATAAAGCAGGATGCTCCGCTGTGATTGTTTGGCACTCCCCAGCTGTGATTGGTGCGATTCCCAGACGACGAGATCATGGTGTCTTTCGATGTAGAGTCCCTTTTTACCAACGTCCCTGCAAACGCCGGTGCAGAAGCCGCATTGCGAAAACTGTAAAACGACCCCAGCCTCCCAGAACACACGGCGCTAACACCTGCTCAAATCGCAGACCTTCTGAGTTTCGTTTTAAGATCCACATGTTCTTCGACACCGCAGTTTTAAGAGATCCTGACGGCTGCCTCACCAGTATCGTATATAGGAAGCCCACACACTAATAATACTTAGCGTATGATTCACACCACCCACAATCAGTAAAACATGGTATTGTTAAGTATCTTCACGAGCGCATCAACGCCTCCTAACAAAACCCTCTGTCATCTCTAAGGAAAAGAAACATTTTTCATCCACTCTTACGTCTAATGATTACCCTATTTCTTTCTTGCAGAAAGTCACCAAGATCAGAAAATCTACCGCCGCTTCCGAGTCCGCAATCGATTTCAAATCCACCGTAGTGTTACTTTATGTTAAAGGTCTTTCGGAACAGCTTCGCCGCTGCCTACAACAACAAAGCGTACGCGCTGTCTTCAAGTCGGAAATCATAATATACGATCACATAGCTGGTAAGAGCAAAAGACACTGTTGATCCGGCCAAACAAGACGATGTAGATTACAGGATTCCCTGTGAATGCGGCAAAGTTTACATCGGTGAGACTGGAAGACCAATGTAAGACAGAATAATGGAACACGACCGAGACATCCGACTAGCTTGTACCCAAACCTCCGCCATTTCATAGCACGCCTACAACCGTCACCGGACACCAACCGCTTTCAAATGAGGTAAGGTTTATTGATCGAGATCCTCACTGGTAAACTAGCAGGGTGAAAGAGGCTATTCACATAAAATTTAATCCTTAGAACATATCGATGAAGACAGTGGAATAGAAATTCTTGAAGGGTGGATGGCCACGATCAAGAAACACAACAACAGGAGAACCGTACGACAACTGACTGCCGAGAGAGCGTCTCATCTGACCGCCGCCCAGTTAGACCAATGGATAGTGCTCTGGACTGTTGTGCGGGAGGTCGAGAGTTCGGGCTCCGGCCGGACCAACACTCAAGGTCTTAAAATAATTGAGAAGAATTTGCTACCCTTCTATAACATCAAGAAATGGTTAGATATTCTAGTCTTCTCGGATAGGAACGAATAAATGGAGGTACCGTCTCCTGCAGAGTTGGGGGTAGGAGACGTTAATTTCCCACACACGAGTTTACTGTGTGATGGACGTCCTCCCCTGGGGTGGGATGGTGGGATGTACAGGGCCCTATTTAAACCAGCTTCAAGGTGAACTGGGCTGGCCTGTCTAAATACCGTAAATACATATACCAACATCAAGGATTAAAACGCGCGGATCCCAGCTGTGGAATACCAACCAATCACAGCGGAGCATCCTGCTTTATAAGAAGACCCGAAACCAGTCTACCTTATCGCCTGATGAAGACTAGCCGGATGCAGTCGAAAGGGCGCGATCTACACCATAAGTGACCATATCGTGAGACAAACCATAATACTTTATTATTATTGTACTTTACCATGATGAATAAGCACAACCTTATTTACGAAATAATGAAATAAGTTATAAACTTTGGATTAAATAATTACAAATGAATAAAAATAAAATGATTAATAACATTGTCTTAATTAACTTAATATGTAAATGATGAAACCGATAATGCATTAGAGGGTTATAAGAAAAGTAATGGCTACTTACGGCCTTATTGTCACAGGGTCAGGTAAGTTGATAACAGAAAAAAGAGAGAAAAAAAAAAGGAAACAATAAAAACATAAATAAATAGGTTTTAATTGACTTAAAACTTGTCAAAATTGTTATCATTCAACATTTCATCATCGAGTGGGTTAACCCGTTAGACTAATACTTACATGCTGTAATAAGCAGTTACCAGGAGAAGAAAGTAATAAAAAGAAAAGAGTTAGTTGAATTAAAGAAAGAATATTGCACTAATGATAAATCTTATTTAATGAAGATGGATTTATCATATGGGCTAAGGATTTGAAAAATTCCTTTTATTGTCGGATTAATGGCCTAGATGCCTTGAGGATTAATAGATGAAGAACAATCCAAGGTAACACAGGATATTTGTAGGCAACACATTGATGCATGTCTTTCCACTTGTTTCTTAAGTGACAAAGTTGTTTGTCAGAAATTCGAAAATATTTCGACCTTGTAAAGCGAACTTTTTAACAGAAGCATTTTTGCTGAATACAGTCGAACCCTGTATTAAGAGGCACCATGGTAGAGGTCACCCTGTATTAGTTGATCAGTTATCAAAGTCCCGAAATTTTTACCCCTTAATCAATGTAAAATTATCACTTCCATTAGCGGTTGTGATCAGCCTTTACTGAGTCCCAACGGCCCGTTTGCATTGTCTTTCACCTGGATGGAACAGCCACTTAAAGCAGACCGCTCAAATAAAATTAAGAATGATCTCTCTGTAGAATTGAATCGATATTTAATTCCCGAAATCAATGCACGTACTATTACTGGTCGAATTCTTTTACATGGATTGGTCAATTATGGTACAAATGACTTTTTTATCGTTTCCTTATAGTAACCTATTCTGTGGAACCTGCATGGAGCGGTTACAAAGCTATTTCCCGCACGTTAACGTTTAAGACAGGTTTGACTGTGTATAGGACGCTTGCAGAAATTGCCAGATTTTCACTTCATTTGTTCTTGTTCGATTAATTATGCTAAATGATGATAAGTTTCCTAAATATATGAGCGGAGGAAGAAACAAATCAGAAAAAACAATACTCTGGTGTTTTGGCAGAGGTTTGACTGTGTATAGGACGCTTGCAGAAATTGCCAGATTTTCACTTCATTTGTCCTTGTTCGATTAATTATGCTAAATGATGATAAGTTTCCTAAATATATGAGCGGAGGAAGAAACAAATCAGAAAAAACAATACTCTGCTGTTTTGGCAGAGGTTTGACTGTGTATAGGACGCTTGCAGAAATCGCCAGATTTTCACTTCATTTGTTCTTGTTCGATTAATTATGCTAAATGATGATAAGTTTGCTAAATATATGAGCGGAGGAAGAAACAAATTAGAAAAAAAAGTATTCTGCTGTTTTGGCTTTGTAAATTATTTCGGAATTAGTTGCACATCTGACCGGAATGGAAAGTTTTTGTTTGTACTTTATCTTTGGAATGTCTGTCGCTCAATAGTGTTTCTTTTTTTCCGGGGTATTTAGCAACGGAAATCGTGGCAAGATAACTCTTATTTCTTACTTTTAATTCCAACATGATCAGAATTGAACTTATGGAAAATAGTAAGAATCTCTTGTTTCCAATTATTGATGAAATCATTGTTAAAGTGAGCTAATGCAATAAGTGTATCAAGGTCGACAGCGCCCTCTGATTACTGTATCATTATGACGCAAATAGATAAAATGAGGTAAATGCTACTTCTTTATAGAGACTCCTCTAAGTTAACATGCCATAATGTTTTGCAGCTCATTTCATTGTAATAAATATTCTTCATGGTTCGAACCTCTTAAATCAGGGAGATATCTTTCTTCTATCAGGTTTGTCACTGTTTACCCTATTTTATTATCCAACTACACTCCGTAGAGTACAAATAACGCCTACGACGGGTACAAATATCACGCGGTATTTGTACTCCAGAGAACCGGTTACACAGGTTTTCTCGCATCGCACAAGCGATGAATTGGAGTTACAAAAACTGGCGGAGAATTGAAGTCATTTTTCTGACGAGGAAGAGTCGGAATGACTGGCGAATATTGATCCAAGTCTATCGGATATATCGAACGAAGAAAAGCAGTTAGACGACGATGAAATTTCATCATTTTGAAGAACAAAACAGTAACAGCAACACGACAACGTGCGAATTCCATACTACTTCTGTCACGCATTCCCGTAAAGAAATGTCCGCAAAATTCGCCCGCACTCAAATTACAATTTGGCGCTTGAGATAATAAGTAACTTATTAAACGTTTTGTTATGTAGTATCGATGAGGATTTCTTACTCGTTATTTGTATTTTGACTCGCCCAACGGGCTCGTCAAGATACGGAACAGCTCTTAAAAATACTCAGCGATACTACACAGTAAAACGTCTCATATGATATATTAATTTCGAATGAAACAGAGCAGACATTAACCTCGCTAAAGTAATTTCGAGACAATCTGCTGTATCTTATACATGGGTTGCATTTTATCACCCTCGTTGCTCAAGAACTGAATTGCAAGAAGTATCCAATTCAGTTTGGATTGGCGAACTAGCTTAGATAACTTAGCCCCAGTCTCTCTCCAATGGCTATATTGAGTTGAGGAGGATAGGAATACTAGTCCTTCCACGTGGAAATTACTGCCGTAGTAAATTTTGGGGGAATTTCTTCGACATTTTGCAGACAGCAGAAAAATAAGTACTGCGAGTCAGAAGAAAATGAGGAGAACATTGAGAACACACATGACAATTTCCTTGTCATATTCCTAATCATCAAGAACAAACAAAAACCTCACAAACATGACGCACTCATAAAAAAACAAGTCAACACCGTGTAGGAAGACCTGTTTTGTCTTGTCATGACTGATGGTCAAAGAAATACTTTTAAGTTCCCATTGGGATTTAGCCACATGCATAGGGCCGGCTAGGTACAACAGGTTTAACCCAAACCGCGGTTTTACGCAAGGAGTGGGCCGCGAAGACTCTCTGTGAGAGGGTTAATTTTATTAGTTAAAGAAATGTCCTTCCACCATTAGCTTGTGGCCCCCTTGACACTGTTTAAAAAAATAGATATTCATATAAACTGATTCAGAAAAACTGAAGATGGCTTAGAACGAGTTTTATTAAACAAAGGCAAAACTTTGTTTAAATGCCGGACTAGCCAATGGACCTACGACATTACTTATTCAATAAGTGTACAGTACGTGTGTCACTTATGAAAATTCTTCACCTATTTTTTTTTTTTATTTTCACCTTTGTATTGAGCATAAGATCTTCCCTCACTTCACCTCTATTTAAGCAAATATCACGACCCTGTTTACTTTGTTTTCGATACGGTAAATGAAAGATACATAAAGATACGTATTATCTTCGTTGCAATATTTAGTTTTAAGCTTTCACTTACCGCCTGATGCAATTACATGTATTTGATCCATCGTGGGCGATATGGAGAGCAGAGAAAACGATAGAAAATCAAGTATTATAACACAATGTTCAGTTCAACTATAATTTATAATTATGGCATGTTAACTTTTTTTTTTTTTTTTTTCACAAACTGTTTTCGAGATAAGTCTTTTATTTTTCTCTTACAACGAATGGTATTAAAAAGTCAAACTCTCGCCCTAATCTTCTCATGCACGCTTGCGGTATTTAGGGATGATTATGGAAAGTGGAGCAGCAACAAATATAAACAGGTAAATTATTAACTTTAGTAGTCTAATCAAAAATCACTCACAGGCTAATTTATTTCACCAGTGCGGCACATGAGTAGAGAAATACAGAACAACAATAAAGTTAGGGAGACTGGATAAAAAAAATTACTGAACCAATAAATGAATATGTGACGATCAGTTTGAAACTTAAAAATCTCTCCGAGCATTTGAACCTTTGAAGATTGGTTTGTTTAAATTTCCGGCCCCAGGACCAAAATTGTGTTCAAATGCCCCATCCAAGTGCTGGATTTGATTGTCAATATTATTCCTACATGCTTACCAAGCGTTAGAGCCTAGATTAAAATTTTTCACCTTTACTCAACTCCACATTAAAAGGTAAAACACTTGTATTCTGCTGGAAAGACTTGAAACTTCCGGTTTAAACTCCCCACCCAAACCAGGCAAGGCTCAAATTTCCCTACATAAGGGCACGGACGGCAGTCAAATGCTCATGGGTCGCACGGCGGGATGTTGAAGCTTCGAATTAATCGACGCATTAATCAATAAATGAATAAAACACATAACTAGATAACTAAAATAACACGCCATTTAGACCAGAAATATTTCAAAGCATCTATTGAATACGAAATTTTCTTAGCAGAAGAGCACCAGGTATCCAAGACTTTCCCCGAAAACAAGCTTCGTTAAGTTAATTACTCGATGATTATCTAGATAGAGCTCATCGACATACGAACATGAGACACTGATTATTATAATTGTATCTAAATATATATTACTGTTTATTCCCACATTCCTAAGGTGGCACCGTTTTGACATCTCTTTTGTAGAGAATAAAGAGGAAAAACTACACGCTAAATTTCGTATGAAGTTGAGTAGATGCCACAACACACAGCTAATCCTAGTCTCTTTACCTAATTCAAACTATAATTCGCTATTCAAAACAAAGCAAAAGCGAAATTAAAGGAGTCCTGAAGGGAGGGTAAAGCAAAATTATTCAGCAAAGTATTGGGTTCATTGTACAATCTTGAAATATGACTTGTTTTCCGAACCGATACACAGATCTTGATTTCTTAATGAAGTGCAGCATCTCTTGATCTTTTCTTTTGTCTCTATCGGCGTTCAGCTGGTAGAAAGGGTACAGACTAGGGGTGGTCAGCAGCTTTTTGGTCATGTGATATGTGTAGTGACATTTTCATTAAGAAAATTAATTATTACACGACTCAGGCAGTCAGAGGGCCAATAACTAAAATCAACCAATCAAAATGCTCTATTGCCGGTCCAATATTCTCTAAGTATTGGACCGGGCACTGTCCTGACTGGTCCCGAATGATACCACACTTGTGTCCCTTTGAACTTCAGTCGTATAATAAATCTCTTATTAACCAAGCTTGCTCAGGACCGTACTGGAAGAATATCGGCCCTCGGTCTTTTTTGTACGGACCTCGCTGCGCTCGGTCCGTACTGTCAAGACCTCGGGCCGATATTCTCCCAGTACGGCCCTCGCGCTTGGTTAATAAGATATATGTAGCACTTACTTCCTGATATTTCCAAGGCGCAGTACATAAAAAAAAGACATAGGAAAGAACGAAACAAAAGTGAAATTCACCGTTAATTACACGATCGTGCATCATCATGTTTAAAAAAAAAGAAAGAAACCAAAAAAAAAGGCATAGAACAGAAGGGAAATTATTGAGTTATTTCCTATACAGTGTAAGATAATTAATTAAATGGCATTCACCGGTGATTACACGGACGTACATGTTAAAAAAAAAAAGAGCATAGAATACTGGGGAAAGTATAAAGTTATTTCCTATGCAATGTCAGAAAATTAATCAAATGTATTTGAATGCTTTTCATTTTAAGAGGAGGAGACACACTCGTTTTTTTTTTCTTTTTTTTCCCCTAAATTCATTCAACGTTGTCAAAAGAGTTTATATTCTCTTGACGTGGTACATGCACTTTTTATACTCCCCTGAGTTTAGTAATAAATCCCAAGCATTGTGAAAGACGTCAAATTTCACTCATATTCAAAACTTGATTTCAACGCTTAATGACATGAGGAAAACATTTCGAATTAAATCAGGTGAATGTTTGGTATACTTGGGACGGTCCAAACTTTGTTTTGAAAGAAAGAAAGGTTTGAAACAGATTCCACGCCCATACACGTAAATGCCCCAAGTAACAAGCTGTAAGGCTTTTCTTTGACAAAGTGTGATTAACAATGTGCTGAAACAGTTCAAGAAAAGTATAAATGAAGTAGAATATAAGGAAATGATTAAATAAGCGAACGCATAAAGCAGATAAATGTATCTAGATAAAAAAAGAACACTTACGCTGAGCTATCATTTCCACGTGAATGATTGAAAAATGAAAAAAAAAGAAAATAATCTCAAATTCAATATATGTATTTAGTAGCTAAGATTAGCTCTACTCCTGGCTTTTGCAAATTAAAACAAACAAATACAATAACATCGACTCAAATGGCAGATGAATTGAGAAAATCATTCTATGTAGTCAGTAGATATAACTACAGGAACAGCCCTCATTTTCTCTATTTGGTCCATATTCAGTACATAATTATTATTATTTAACAACTAAAGAAAGAAAGGAGGAAAGAAAGAAAGAAAGAAAGAAAGGAAGAAAGAAAGAAAGAAGGAGAGAAAGAAAGGAGGAGAGAAGAGAAAAGCAGAAAGGGAGACAGAGAGCGAGAGAGAGAGTAGAGAAGGAAAGAAGGAGAGAAAAAGACGAAGAGACGGCTCCCAGTATTTGTTTGCATCCCGACATGGTTATCACAGCCCGACTTGAATGACAGTGAGCCATCGACCCGAGGAAAGGAAGACAATAATATAAGACAACAGTGATCATAGTAATAAAACAAACTTACGGCACTGCTGTTCATCTGAGTTATCACCACAATTATCTCCGGATCTACAACGCCTCCATTTACTAAGACACTTTCCATTTGCACAGGTGAACTCATAGTTCTCACATTTTCCTGTACAATAATGCAAATAACATCGATTCAAAGACAAGAATATTGAGCCTGTGCATCGAAGAAAATGGAGAGCACTCACATAACCGGAAACAATCCAAATGAATTAAACCAGAGACCCATTACTTGGAGCGTTCAACTCCCACACTGAGCCCTTGTCAAGGCATTTTCGCGGAACGGTTTATTTCAGACTATCTTTTCCAGGGAAATAATTAGAATTTAACTACTAGCTAATCGCGATTGGTCGAAGAGCTTACGTAGCCGGCCGGGGAATCCCATACCGCGGTAATTTAAACTAAAAATAGATTTTTCTATTGAAAACATCGTGACAAAACAAAGGTCAGTTGAACGCTCGAAGAAATGGCTCCTGATTAAACATGTTCCTTAGTTGTCAAGTCAAAACTCGGTGGTTGGATCATAATGCAACTTTCAGCTTGAACCCTCCTCCCCCCTCCCCTCCCCCCCCATCATTCTACGAAATAGTAATTCTCGCGATAAGCAATGAATCTGAAGCTTCACAGAAAGTTTACCCGTTTGAAAGACTGGTAAAGTTTGCCAATAAGGACGCCTGAAGTTAACATTTAAACTAAATATGGTTTGTTTTTATTTCATCTCAATCCATTATATACGATGCAAGAGATCCGTTATTCTTCTTTTTATTTTTTCTTCACTTCGCTCTATTTTTTCTAATTGCATTCTCCTTGATTGATCTACGAATTTTTCCCTTGACCTGACATTGCAAAAATTTCAATGTTATTGCAACAATAGTCGTGCTAATAGCAACTGGAAGACTTTAGAATTTATTCTCCCACCATTACTAACAATTCCGGTCACGACGAATCCGCGCGGCGTCAGCTATGCTTCCTGTGAATCTAACATGGTGGCTGTGCGTAAGAAGCCGGAGTGTCGATAAAATCGATTGCGTACATCTCCACACCTCGGAAGGGGCCGAAAACTTACCCTTCAACGCACAACGTTAAAAGAATAATATACCGGCGAAAGGTTCGCAATGTGAGTATTAACAGACCTTCGAGGAAGGAAATAACTGAATACGTGTTTTCCGTATATATTTTGAAATTTTCACTTAAGAGGCTACCTACAACGATTAATAACCTGATGGATTGTTTGAAGTCCAGTGTGGAAATACATGCGAAATACATGCGAAGTTTAAAAAAAAAAAGTGCCGGTATTTTGTTTATTTATTTAGTTCTTTTTTTGTTTGCCGGTTGAAGATGTACTTGACCTTCAAGTCAGGAATAGTCTGGTTTTACCTTCAATCCATGATTTTCTTCTAAAATCGCGTTTAGAATTTCTACGTAGCGGATTGCCAGTGCATTGACAGGGATGAAAACCGTCTGCGCATGCGTGGCGTGAGCGTGTTTATGTTGTCGTCGGCGAGTTGTTCGATCGTCTGATCAAGGAAATGTCGGCGTAATTTAAACTGTGTATTCAGGGACATATTTTGCCTTTCAGGCTGGAATTTATGGACGCTATTTGAAAATAACTTCTGTAAACTGAGCTCGTCGACATGTTGAACGTATTATTTTTGGGAAATGTTCATTTGCTTGCACAAGAGCCACCTTTCAGTACTCGGTAAGGAAACACATTGCAAGCTTAATTTCTTTGAGTATAATTTACCTCCGTTTTAGATAATAAGCTAAGATTGAAATCTATAGAAGGTAAATAATACCATGCTTTGGTAATAAATGTGAATCTCGAAAAAAAATGGGACTTATATTTTTATCAAGGCGAAGCGAAAGCACACCCATCCTACACGGTGTTACATGAACAAGTCAAAAACGCTGCAAAATATCGCGTTACCCCATGCATATCGCTCTCACTGGAACTTAACATTCGTTAAAGTCCTAAGAGTGTATTGGAAAGGAGTTATTTCCATATGGTATGAGAGGAGCTCCCATGAATGCTGCCACTCAGCAAAAGCCTCATGAAACCCATTGTTCTCGTGGATGTGCTACCAAAAAGAAAAATTCCCGGGAAAGTTGGAATAAGTGCAATGGTGTTGGAACTCAACTGAAAACAGAGGCCAGAATTGCTTCAGGATTAATGCTGACAGGGAGTTCAGGACCAATATAATGGTCCATGATACTGTTCAGTGCTCTAGGGCCTTGCAGAGGTTGTAGCGCACCAAAGGTTTGAGGAGTTTTGTGTGATTGAATCATAGATCCTGTTGCCTAGTAAGATTCCTCGAACAACTATTATCTGGTACACCCACGCCTGACTCAGTGGACTTCTTATTACAGAAATATCTAAATTGGATGAATAAAACAATTTGCTAACAAAAGGGCAATAAGTGTACATGAGTTGCTTCCTGTTCTGCCAAGAACTGTTGACTGTAAAATAGTGTTCAGAAAGAACCAGAAGGTGACATTGCCATGTTGATGTGGTTGGATATTGAGGGTTTTTTTTTTCTTTTTTAAGAAAGAAGAACTTTCAAAAGAATGCAATAGATTTATCTAGCAACCTTTGTGGCATTACATGGTTAGAGTGCTGGATTGTGTTGTGCGGGTGGTCGAGGGTTCGAGCTCCAGCCAGACCAATACTCATGGTCTTAAAAATAACTGAGGAGAATTTGCTACCTTTCTATAATATCAACAAATGGATTGACATTCTAGTCTTCTCGGATAATGACATATAAACCATAGGCCCCATCTCCTGCAGGGTTAGAGGTAGGAAACATATATTTCCCATGCACGAGATTACTGTCACAGTGTGGTGGATGTCCTCCCCTGTGGTGGGATGGGTGGGTTGCTCTCTTATGTTTCATACATGAGCCTCTGGCTTGGGCAATCAGGGTAACCATGCTGCATGTGTAGTCAATAAACTTGATTGATTAATTGATTGATTGATTATGTAAAAGTATGGAATCCCAAATGAAAGGGTTCCAAAATCTCCACAAAAATAGTGGGTTAATAAGGGGAAAAGAAGCGTGATGGTGGCAAATGTTGAAAGTATGAAATGATGAAAATAAAAGGTTAGTTGTTAATAGAGAATTTGCACTGAGGGACCTACAAACTGTAAGGCAGTTATGTCAGTCATGAGGCAGCATTAAAATAAAAACTATCAGTCGTTCAATTGGGTACTAGCATTGAAGGTCCACACTTCCACACTTTTATTTTCTTATATATCTACAAGGTATTCCTTTGACCTGCAGATAGTGGGTCAAATTTTTTTTAACTTAATGTAATTACACCGGAAATGAAATGAAAATGAAGAAATACAACATAAAAAGACAAAAAGATACACAAGAAAAGAAAAAAAGGAAAATGAAAGATTTTCATTGCAAAAGACTCCATAAAGAAAGCTTTATTCTCTAGAATATTGGAAAGAGCCCTCTTTGCTTGTTTGTTTGTTTTTTTTTAAAGATTTCTTTGACAAATTTGTTTTTTCATTATTTTTATATTCAATTTGCAGCCACTTTAAGGCAGTATAAAAATTTATAATCATAATAATAATAATAAGAAAGGTTAGAATGAAATAAGATGAGATAGTCATAATCAGAAGAAAAGGAATGAGGGAGATGAGTAACATGTTGGTTAGTCAAACAACAACAAACATATGAAACATATGTATGAACTGCGGTTATGAGACGTATATGTGAACGATCCTTCGCAGTAAAGCACTATTTGAGCAATAGTGAAAATCAGACCTGAAAAAAATTTCAGGCCTGTACGGGATTCGAACCACTGACCTCTGCGATACTAGTGCAGCGCTCTACCAATTGAGCTAACAAGCCAACTGGGAGCAGGCCATCAAATTAATTCGACATAAACCCGTAGATGATAAATCAAACAACAACAAACATATGAAACATATGTATGAACTGCGGTTATGAGACGTATATGTGAACGATCCTTCGCAGTAAAGCACTATTTGAGCAATAGTGAAAATCAGACCTGAAAAAAATTTCAGGCCTGTACGGGATTCGAACCACTGACCTCTGCGATACTAGTGCAGCGCTCTACCAATTGAGCTAACAAGCCAACTGGGAGCAGGCCATCAAATTAATTCGACATAAACCCGTAGATGCACTATATCATCTACGGGTTTATGTCGAATTAATTTGATGGCCGGCTCCCAGTTGGCTTGTTAGCTCAATTGGTAGAGCGCTGCACTAGTATCGCAGAGGTCAGTGGTTCGAATCCCGTACAGGCCTGAAATTTTTTTCAGGTCTGATTTTCACTATTGCTCAAATAGTGCTTTACTGCGAAGGATCTTTCACATATATGTTGGTTAGTATTAAAAGTAGGTGGTAAAAGGAATAGAAGAGGTTAGGTATAGGGAGCCAAAAAAAGTTTTTTTGAGTTAAAAAAAGTTTGAACAGAATATTTTCATTGATATGATGGGGGGTGGGAGTTAAGGATGGGTTGGTCTGAGCTGGTTTTGATTGACAATTGGTTTACTGGTATCTGTCTTGAATTTGAATGGTGATAATAACAGACACAAAAGTAAATTTCGAAATAATTTAATGTTATGAAAACTTAACTAAGCTATTTTGACAACACAGTAAATAATGGAACTATTGCAAGGTATTGATGAGAGAAAACTTCCCTCTCTCCAATATTAGCTTAATTAAAATAGTGGAATTTTACCTATGTAAAATTAACAGTAATTCGTTTTGCAATGATAGATATTTAACTTTGGTTAAAAAAATAAATGGCTTCTTTCTTAGTAATTTTTCCAATCCTAAAGAGCCACTTTCCTAGGTTTAAATCAAAACAAAACCAAATGTACGATTTTGAGTCCACATAGTTCACAACGAAATCCATTTGTTATCGCCATACTTCAGTCTCCTTCGGCACTTTGTTAAAATGTTATTTCACAGGCGTCACACCACGTGCTACTTGATTGATATCTCGCCTTCTTTCTTCCCTCTATGTCTAAAATTTTGAAAAGGCTCACGGGAATTAAGAGTAATTAATTGGAATGTCGGTCGGAAAACGACGATGAGCAGCGACTATCTTGCTTTTCGAATTTCGATCGTTCGACGATATACCCTGCTGGCAGAGGCGTTTATTTGTTAACTTCCCCTACGGTCCACGTAAACCGTAGGTGAAGTTAACAAATAAACCCCTCTGCCAGCAGGGTATCGACGATGAGGTCAACAAACTGGAGTTTCTTCAGGAAAGTTCACGGCTCTTGCCAAACCAAGTGGCAAGGGCTTAGAAGTGCCGTAAAAAGCTTCTTTACTCTTCCTTGTTTTACCGACGAACCAACATTTTGCATGAACGGACGAAAAAGTGATCAGAAAAAGCCAACACGACACTGTAAACGTTGCCGCAACTTGAGCCAGTTCGCAACCGTATTGAAACTTTGCACAAAAGACCGTTTTTCGGCGCGAGAACAGTTTTTGTACATTTTGTACACCCTCTCAATTTTTTAAAATTCTTTTCTTCTTTTCAAAAATGAGAATTAAAACCTTATCTTTCAACGGCTTCCTTATTTTTTAAACTTTTGTAACGGCTGTTCATTTCACGCAAAATTGATTGAGTTTAAAATGAGCACGCGTCTGAGCCCGCGTTTCTTACCGCGGGTCTCTGGCGCATGCGCAGACGTTTCTCATCCCTGTCTCCGAAACTAGTAGTTTCTCTGGAGAAATTGTGCTTCGAACGAGTGCTGAATCTCTGGAAGAAAGTTGATGTTGCAGGTAGAAGCTTTTTTTTCTTTCTCGCAAGGCTTAAGATTTGTTTTGCGTTCTTTGCAAAGGAAAACGACGGGGCGAACAATTCGCTATGGGCCTCCACTCCGGCGAGTGAAGTACCAAGCACAGGAATACAGGTATCGATCTATTTCTAATTTTTTGCTTTTCAGTATATCTTTGCCAGCTATAAAGGCTTAGACGGGTCACTTACCTTGATACAAAGCAAAGGAAAAATAAAGTGTTTTTTTTACCTTAAATATTGTTATTTACAGTAGTACACAGACAGCAGTCGTTATAATGGCATCTCGCTGCGGCAAAAGTACATGAAAAATAGGTGTCCTGGCACAGTTGCCATGTTTTTGCCCTCCTTACTCTCAACTACCAAACAAATATACCTCCGTTAACCGCCAACTCAATGATCGACGCTGCGGGCACGAAAATTTAATTTTTTTGTTTGGCCTCAACAGTGGCTATTTCATAATTATGCTTGTTTCTGTTGAATTATACAGTGCTTTACTCTTGTTGGTGGCTAATACGGAAAGAAAGACTTAAAGAGTAAATCGCGTTCTATATTATAAAATATGGAAAGTAAAAAAGTTATTTTTACTGGTCGTAAATTTTTGGTTACTGATAAAGGTTTAAACCAATTCTAAAACTAAGAGATCCAAAATATTTACCTGTTGACGTTAACCGAATTATTTTAGAAGATTTAGAATCGGATTGTATGAAATTGAATGGAAGAAATTATCGTCAGCATCCAGATTTTAAAGAGTGCTTTTGCTTGTCCAGATAAAAGTGTTTGTGAACTTCATAATTGTATTCATGGTAAAGGAAAACATATTCGTTGGTCAGTAGTGTTACCCAAAAGATTGTCCTGAAGAACTTTCTATTGTTGAATATGATCCATCTAATAATAATGCTGCTGCTGCTTATAGATTTGTTTATGAATGTTTTAATAGTTTGATTCCAATAGGAAAGAAAATTGATTTTAGAGATAAAGGTCACAGTAACTTGGGACTAGATAATTCAAAGATTTCTTCTGGAAAAGGATGCTTAGAAAATCTTACAACACAAATTGAATATGATAAGTGGTTAAAAATTGTATGTACTGATTGTATGGCAAGATGGATTTTCTGCAATTTGATAAAAATACCCATATATGAATGAGGATGACGAGAAATAGAAAAATATGTGTGACTACAGTTGAAAGTTTCAATAATTTTATGAGTCTAAATGATGTTAAAGAATGGTATCTATTTTGAAAAGAATGTATGTAAATGTGGTGGAAATGTTTTGAATAATAATGACAAGAGTTTTATTCAGTTACAAGGTAACAAAGTTGCTGTGATTAAGCAGTGTTTGATTGATAATGAGATTGTTTCTGAAGATGATGTTGTATGTTATGGTGTGTGAAATGTATGTAAGACTAATTTATATTGTTAAAACATATGCTGCCCATTATAGGAATGCTTTTCTGTAGATTTTTGCTTATTCATCAGTACTACCGTACTAACAGTTTTCATCAGTACTACATTACTAACCATATGCTGCCCATTATAGGAATGCTTTTTTGTAGATTTTTGCTTATTCATCAGTACTACCATATTAACAGTTTTCATCAGTACTACAGACAACTCATCACGGCTTGCTCTGAATTTGCTTAGTACGTTAGTACATTAGTACTCGCTACAGACAACTCATCACGGCTTGTTCTGAATTTGCTTAGTACGTTGGTACGTTAGTACTCGGTACGGAAAACTCATCACGGCTTGTTCTGAATTTGCTTAGTACGTTAGTACCTTAGTACTCGGTACGAAAAACTCATCACGGCTTGTTCTGAATTTGCTTAGTATGTTAGTAACTTAGTACTCGGTACGGAAAACTCATCACGGCTTGTTCTGAATTTGCTTAGTACGTTAGTACGTTAGTACTCGGTACGGAAAACTCATCACGGCTTGTTCTGAATTTGCTTAGTACGTTAGTACCTTAGTACTCGGTACGGAAAACTCATCGTGGCTTTGGAAGGTTTATTACTCAGCCGTTGGACGTATTTGTTTTATCTTCTTTTTCAACCAATTATTTCCTAAATTTATAATTCCTTTGCATAGATGTAGATAAACAAATAAAAGAAAGATAGAATTTTTAGGTTTATAATGGGCAAGAACAGGAGATGTTAAACAAGTCTGATCAAATCGGCTTAATTTTAATAGTACGTTAATCATCCGTACTAAGCGAAAAACAAGAAAAAACGAATCCTATTTACAGAAAAGCATTCCTATAATGGGCAGCATATGGTTAGTACTGTAGTACTGATGAAAACTGTTAGTACGGTAGTACTGATGAATAAGCAAAAATCTAAAGAAAAGCATTCCTATAATGGGCAGCATATGCTATGCTGGGTTTTATGCCTCATCATCTTGTTGAAATCTTTTATCGATACATAATGGCTCGATCTTGTTATCATAACTTATCAATTATAAGTATAAGGCTCATTTCATTCTCAAATGTTTAGTTTAAAATAATTATATTGAGGGCAAAATGCCTTATTTTCATTACCGAAAACATCAATTCTGATGTCATTCTGTTTTTCAATCTTATTATTGTAATGTTTCAGTGAAACTTGAAAATCAACACCTGAGTAATCCAAATTATCAACAAACTATTTGTCTGTCTTTCTGATTCTTTGTGGATTAGTCTCTGCTGCCGATTGAGATGCCTCACATGGCACCATCTAAAACATTTATTATTTTCATTCTTCATATTATTTTATCAAACTCTTTGTAAGTACTAATTCACTTGGAAGTTTGATATATGAAGACCTGTTCATTAGCCTTTATTTCACAATATTTATAAAATGTTGATCAACTCTATCTATTGTCCATCCAGATCTTTTAGAGATCCAATTACCAATTCTATTAAGAAGTTCAGGGCTTAAACTTTTAAGATCCCTCTCAAGATCAGCCTCTATCATTAATCACAGTTTTTGAATATGAATAAAAAAATGCACTTTGAAATTCATCTTCACCACCCTTCATTTTCCAAAAAGTCATTTTTAAAGTCTCAACAAACTTAAGACCTTTCATTTCCAATAATTGACTCCTTAACATAATTATGAAAAATCGCTTTCCTTGTTTCTTTCAACTGTTTCAGAGCATTGTTATTACTACGAATACTGATTTAAATGATTTAGTAAATTCCCTTAGGGCTATATCCTTTATTGTAATATTAGTTCTAGGTGTTGGAACTGGTGAAACATTTTTAATAGTTCTAGGGTTTTGGAATAGGAGGTGCCATAATCTTTTTGTCATATTCTTGAACCATTTGTTTAACAGATTTTTGTGGTCTTGGCATTGGAATTGGTTTTACTTTTAATTCAACCAATCTTTTGTCCTGTTTTAAAATCAGTCAATTAAATCAGATTTTTGAATTCTTTTTCAAATCTATATTATTTTTTTCAGATAACTCATCTCTATGCTATTTAAACAATAGAGTGTTTCTGTGGAGGAACTATCGGCTGATAGTTGCCCCGCGGAAATTTGATGTTCTTAAAACAAATATGCTAGTTTTAAGAACATCAAATTTCCAAGGGGCAACTATCAGACCGATAGTTCCGAGACATAAACACTCTATTGTTTTTATTGTTCACCACTAAATTTTCTTCCGCGCCTACAGCTTGTCACAAATGTCAATAATTCGCAACCGTACATTGGTTAAATAATAGGTTATACCTGTCAGAATTGAGACGTCACTGTTTTTCCGATCTGCCTAACGTCGCGGCCGTCAAACTATTCAAAACTTTTCACGGATGAGTTCTATCAATCCAGGTATTTTCCGCGGACGGGCACTATCCATCCGGGCACTATGGGCTGTTAGTGTCTTCACGGATGAACACTATCGCGTCATGTGATCGATTTAAACCAATAAGAACCGGAGAAAATTTAGTGGTGAACGATAATGTTAGATAAAATTTTTTCACCCGAAGTCTCCGCCATACTTATTTCTGCTTTCTGTACGTCATTTACCGGTACCTTTGGAACTTTTCCTTAAATAACCAAATCCCAAGGTCAACCACAAAATTTCCAAGATCACGATACCACCGTATTAAACATTAGCAAGTGTAAACCATTGCATTTTTCAATAGAAACAATTATATAAAATAGCCACTCAGTTGAGGCCAAACAAAAAAATTTAAATTTTCGTGCTCGCAGCGTCGATCGTCGAGTTGGGGATCAACGGAGGTATATTTGGGAGCAACTTCAGAATACCCGACCACTTTTGAACGTTAACAAATCGAAGAAAAAACCAAAGTCAAAAAATAATTCAAAGAGAGGGCAGTTAAAGTAGTGCTACCGCAGTCCCATGCTCCCGAAGTCGAAGAATAATTTAAAAAGAGGGTAGTTAAAGTAGTGCTTCAGCAGTTCCGTACTCTTGTAGTCGAAGAACAATTAAGAGAGGTCAGTTAAACTGGTGCTCCCACAGTCCCGCGCTCTCGACCAGAAAGAATAATTAAAAGATAGGGCAGTTAAACCAGTGCTCCCGCAATCCCGCACTCCCGATTTCAGAACGAAGATGATATAATTGTTTGAATCTGTGTGTTCACTCGCTAGCGAAGTTGAGATCCGCAGGGATATCCGACCTGAATTACGCTTGAAGAACGTGGAATTAAGATATGACTTTTAATTAAAATTTAAATTACGGTTGACTGAAGAACGAAGAACATATATTTGAATGTGTGGGTTCTATTTAATTTGGTGACTACCGTAAGGGACTGCGGGAGCAGCTATTTAGGGACGCATATTAAGGGGCCGGGTATTCTGAATTCGGGTATTTTTTTTGTAATTGGGGGTAAGAAGGGGAAAAACATGGCAACTGTGCCAGGGCACCCATTTTCGTAATACTGGCAAACGTTCCATCTGTAATTTTTAACCGAATTTTTGAAATACCAAAAATTTTTTAATAAAATTTGACGCCATTTTTAGAGTTACATTTCTAGGAAACCACTTACGTCCTCCGCGGGCACTTGGGCACACTAGTAGGCGATAAAAAACAAGACTGTTGCGCAGTCAGGGCGAATCCGACCCAATATAGATTAAAATTGTAGCACAGTTCTTGTTGTTTTATTTTTTCCATCTTCGGGCTTATGTAGCTTGCGACATAATCCTCAACAAATTTCAACCAATATGCAGACAGACAAGCATTGTTATGAAACAATAAGACCTCTTATGTTGATTGCCGGATGATTTACCATAACTCTTGCTACCAAGTGTCGCATTTTAACATTTAGCCCATGCCGTTTCTAGAAAGGAAAAAGTTGCAGCTCAACTTTGGCCTCACTATGTAATTTTTTTTCCCTTTTTGGACTGTCAAATTGATTTCCTAGTTTTTCTCTGTCTGAGGGCGTTTAACATGTAATTTTCGTTTGGGAAAAGCGAGGTATTTAACTAAAAACAAATGCGTGTGTTTGGAAATTACAGAGGGATGAGACCAAATAAAGAATCATGAAGACTCGTTATTATACTATTATTGATAGCAAGAATACTCATGAACTTTAGCTTTCTTCATGGAAGGACTTTGTAAATGTAAATGAAAAAAAAATTAAATCAGTAAACATGTTTGATCAGTTATTTTAAATCTATTTACCCATACAGCCTCGCTATCACTGCATTACATAGGGCTTTACTTTAATGTCGCTCTCCTAGTAATATTACAAGATGACACAAAATAGATCTAGATTTAAGTACTTACGGTTAGCTGATTGGTGCAGATAAAACATGAAAGAAAAGGAAGAGTTAATCAATTTTTTTTTTTATATTTATATAATACCACTGAACCCTATGAGCTTTAGCGGTGACATTAAAATTTTCTGTATCATGCAAGGGTAACGAAATAAACATGTTCAAGAAAAATTTATTCGTAAGCCCTACCTTGTATGTTTGCCTTTTCGAGTTCAATTAACATAGTCAATCAAGGCAATGTTGATGGGTCTATAACTTTATATTTTATAATGGCTTTTTTTCAAATTAATATAACAACGCTTGAGGAACTTAATATACTCGAGAAATGTGAAGGTGTAGTCTGATCGTCCGGGTGAGTGTAGTCCTGAGAAGGACTGTTGTCGGTGGCAGTGACTGACGTTTCGACAACCTGTGCGGAAGTCATCATCAGAGTCAAGTGAATGATTGTTGTCAGTAGAATGTTCTTATTCCAGTTCGTGTGAAATGATCGGTTGGTTTTGCCGTGATGTTATTGGCTGTAAGACTCAAGTGACGTAAGTCGTTCGTGATTGGTCTGTTTCGGTCTGTCGGTAAAGCTAGGTTGTTCTTTTTCGGTCGTTTGTGATGTTTATGTCGTGAATGAGTCGTTTGTATGGGGCGGGTAGTTGTTGACATCTGTTTAGGGGAGTCTGTTCTAAGTTAGTAAACCGGCTTTCCTGAGTCAGTCGTTGAAAATAGTCAGTGCTGTAGGTTAGGCATTGCGCAGAGTCCCAGTCAATGTTGTGGTTGGTAAGTCGATGGTGTTCAGCAATGTGATTGCTGACATCACCTTTCCTCGTCGCCCGTCTGTGTTCAGTCAGTCTTGTTGTTAGGTTTCTGCCAGTCTCACCGATGTAGGAGGCTTGGCAGTCGGAACAATTGATCTTATAAATCGTTCCCTGTCTGTTCCTCAGTTCGTCTTTGTCTTTAACGTTGGTTAGTAACTGAAGTAGTGTGGTGATGGGTTTGTGGGCGACGCGGATATTGAAGGGTAGTAAGATGCGCGAGATGTTTTCAGACATACCCTTTATGTACGGTATGGTTGCTGTAGTCGTAGGGGTTGCGGTGTTGTTTGTTTCGGTAGTGGTAGTGGGTCGGTGAGTGTTTCGTCGGATGAAGTCGTTGTTGTAGTTGTTCTTCGTAAAAACACGGTGAAGGTATTTGTTCTCGTCGGATAAGCTGTCTGTCGAGTCACATACTAGTTGTGCGCGTCGTGTTAGAGTTCTGATAGTTGTGGCTTTGTGTGATGTAGGGTTGTAGGATGACTCGTCTAGTAATCTGTCGGTGTGTGTCGGTTTCCTGTAAACTGTCGTTCGTAATGAGTTGTCGTTGTGGCTTACCAGGCAGTCTAGAAAAGGAAGTTTGCCATTTTCTTCGACTTCTCTGGTAAACTGTATGTCAGTGTTTTGTTCGTTAAGGTGGTTGTGGAATGCGTCAATTTCGTCGTACTACCCTTCAATATCTTACTACCCTTCAATATCCGCGTCGCCCACAAACCCATCACCACACTACGTCAGTTACTAACCAACGTTAAAGACAAAGGCGAACTGAGGAACAGACAGGGAACGATTTATAAGATCAGTTGTTCCGACTGCCAAGCCTCCTACATCGGTGAGACTGGCAGAAACCTAACAACAAGACTGACTGAACACAGACGGGCGACGAGGAAAGGTGATGTCAGCAATCACATTGCTGAACACCATCGACTTACCAACCACAACATTGACTGGGACTCTGCGCAATGCCTAACCTACAGCACTGACTATTTTCAACGACTGACTCTGGAAAGCTGGTTTACTAACTTAGAACAGACTCCCCTAAACAGATGTCAACAACTACCCGCCCCATACAAACGACTCATTCACGACATAAACATCACAAACGACCGAAAAAGAACAACCTAGCTTTACCGACAGACCGAAACAGACCAATCACGAACGACTTACGTCACTTGAGTCTTACAGCCAATAACATCACGGCAAAACCAACCGATCATTTCACACGAACTGGAATAAGAACATTCTACTGACAACAATCATTCACTTGACTCTGATGATGACTTCCGCACAGGTTGTCGAAACGTCAGTCACTGCCACCGACAACAGTCCTTCTCAGGACTACACTCACCCGGACGATCAGACTACACCTTCACGTGTTACCCCCGGGTTCAAACCATTTACTGCATACTCGAGAAAATTCGTAGTATTCATGTACAGCATAACAATTGTCCACGTTCAGAGTATATTGCAGCATTTTATGTTGCAAGGTACAATTCATCGTTTCGTGTCTCCCATTGGACGCATATGCAATTGATTTTGCCGAACGCTATGATACATATGATGAGTTCATCTCGAAGAAAAAATCGCTGATATCTTATTCCAGTAATTACAGTTTATATCATATGTTTTTATGGTAACTTTCGCCATCACTAAAATCGCGTACATATCATTGAGGCTCTTAATTGAAATTAAAGACAAACGGATATGACAGCATTCAACCAATAACCAGTTAGTAACGGTGACCAATTTACCATTTCAACTTTGTTCATTATTGTAAAACTGCCTTCCCATATGACTTGCCGCCAAGGCTTTATTTCGCAATTTGGAGATGTTCTTGTAAATTGGGTTCTTGTTGGACAATTTTTTCCTTCCTTTCTTTCTTTCTTTTTCGAAAAAAAAATTGCAAGTCAGCATTATCGTTATTATTATTTAATACTTTCAGCGTGGAAAACGCGCAGTCCACAATAAATATCAAAATATATACAAGAATTGAAATAACTAATGAACTATAATACTTACTGCATTGTTCATCTGATTCATCTCTACAGTCCCTGACCCCATCGCAGCGAAGAGACACAGGGATACACTGTTGTTGATTTGCACAAGCAAACTGATCGCCTCCGCAAGTTACTATGAAGATGATGAAAAGGAACACACGAGTCGTGACAAATCGTTGACACTTAATGTACATTGTTATGAAAAGAATAGACTGTGAAGAATGTTAAGTGATGCATCACGACTCATGCACGCGCTGTCAGAACTGAAAACCCATGAATGGGCGGTTGGCAGCTTACTTTCAGAGGTTGATCTTTTGTGACTGACATTGTGCAGTTACATTTCCGTGGAGATCACGCTTGATGACCAATTTAACTCGACGGAATGGTGTCCATTCATTCTTTTTTTTTTTTTCTGGTTACCGTAATGGTTTTATTGAATTCCGCATTTAATTTTGTTATCGTTGATTTAACGTTTCTGATGGTTTTCCTAAAAACCGATCTTACCCGATTTCTTTTTTCCGCAAGGCACCTGCGGTGGTTGGAGTACCCTTAATGGCGACGCGTTTGACCTCTTCTTAGACTTTGCTGCAGACAATCTCATGATAGCATAGCATTTCTGCATTTCTTACTTGTAAAAATTCATTACCTCTAGTCACTGACATTTCGCCTGTTCTTTCAGGATATATATATATTTTTAACAAGGCTATATTCCCCGAAAGCTGTTATCTTTTTGTTCTGTCGACTTCCCGATAATGCGAGTTTGAGCGAGCTTTTATGCTTATTTGTATCTGATACTTTAGACTGGCAGAATATAACCGTTAGATTGTCAGATTGTGCATTCGTCGAGTGAGAAAGCCCTGAAATTCATTGAAGCTCTCGGCAAACGAGCAGAGGGAAAAGGGTCAACATTCTGAATACTAACAACAAACATATGAAATACATATATATGAACTGCGGTTATGAAACGTACATGTGCACGATCCTTCGCAGTAAAGCACTATTTAAGCAATAGTGAAAATCAGACCTGAAAAAAATTCAGGCCTGTACGGGATTCGAACCACTGACCACTCAATTGGTAGAGCGCTGCACTAGTATCGCAGAGGTCAGTGGTTCGAATCCCGTACAGGCCTGAATTTTTTTTTTTTTTTTTTTTTTTTTTTTCAGGTCTGATTTTCACTATTGCTTAAATAGTGCTTTACTGCGAAGGATCGTGCATATATACATTCTGAATACTGTGAGGAGACAGTTGCTACTGACTCTTGACCTTCCCATTTTTTTTTTAAGGTCAGTTTGCTTTCTCATTTCCGTCAGTATGAATGCCTCAGCTATGGACATTTTTTCGGAAGAAAAGCAAACTTAAAAAGAAAAAGAATTGTGGAGGATTGAGAAAAGATAAGGAAGACACATAATGATGCTTTTCATAAGTTGTGGCTCTCTTGACATAAAAACACGGGAATTTTAAAATAAAAATTTATCCTCCCGTGCAGCCTCCCTATCAAGCATTGGCTGACTGGCTGACATTGTTCTTGTTCCACCTTATTTTTTTTTATTCCTTCTCTAAAGAGAAATTTCAATTTCGGATTTCCTCTTTGTGGCTACATGCAAACCTATTGCAAACCAGGAGACAAATCTGAAAGGCACATTCATAATACAACATTCGTTTAATGCTGCTTTTATTAGAAAATGTATGGAAACGGTACACAAATAACATAATCTGAAGATATCTACCATTAGCTGATTGGTGCAGGTAAAAAAAGGAAAAAAAAGGAAAAGTTAATCAAATGATCATATAGTCTTATGACTGCCATTAAACTCCATTAACTTTTGCGGTAAAATCAAAATTTAATTGGCCACTGGCGGCAACAATTTATGTGTAAAGAAGAATTTATCCGTGAGCTTCACATTCAGCAACTTCAGGTATCACTTGTGTTGTGACCGCTCGTGCGTTCGCTTTTTTTATGGTCAATTTTCATAGTCAATAAGGGTAATGTCAGAAGGGGACTTCATTTTTTATGATAACTCTTTTTAAAGAGGCTGTATCCTCAAGAAACCTCATAGTATATTGGATATAAATCCAGCATTCTACCTTGCATGGTACAAACCATCGTTTCTGGGCTCCTATTAGATGCATTTTTTTTTTTCGCCGAAACGGTGTCTCGCAAATAAAGTCATTTCTACCTCATTAAAACTGCTTATTTCATTCACTGTTCAGGAGACTGTAGCTATCACAAAAATCGCTTTAAAAATGATTGAAAATCTTTATCCAGAGACAGACGAACGTGATAGAAGTAAAAAAAAAATAACAAGTTCAACATCGTTAAAATGTACTGCATACAACTTACGTCAAAGCTTTATTTCGCTGCTTTGGAGCTGTTCTTATAAATGAGGGTAGTATTTTATATTTCTTTCTTCTCTTTTAAAAAAAAGGAAAAAGTAGCTGCAACACCATTTGAAGAGGGTTCATATACCTTCCAAGTCTCAATCTCAGAGTGGAAAATGCTCAACTCTCAACAAATGTACAAGACTGGACAGGAGTTGAAGTAACCCAATCAACTACACTACTCACTGCATTGTTCATCTGAACCATCAGAACAGTCACGGCGGCCATTACAGCGCCACCTCTCTGGTATACACTCTGTTTGATTTGCACAAGCAAAGTAATCGGGGCCGGGTTGTTCAAAGCTGTGTTAAGATAACCCAGGGTTAGTGTGAAATTTGATTTCAGATCTGAAAGCTCTGAAAGAAAATTCAGCTTAATTCCATTTGTCTACAATTTGATGATTGAATGTCCTAAAAAGAACTAGGAAAATTATCCCAAAATTGCTTTTGATTAGAGAAATTTAGAAACCTGGATTAAAATTTAACCCTGGGTTAGAGCTAATTGGCCTTTGAACAACTGGGCCCGGGTCTACAAGTTACTAGGAAATGATGAGAAGAATCAATCGAATCGTGAACAATCGTTGACACTTATGGTAAATTTCTACAACTAATTAGACAATGAATAACAAGGTCATTTTAGTTTCGTTTAACTAAGTTGATAATGTAAATAGGCCACCGTGAAGAGTTTCAAAGCTGACATGGTGCTGTTACTTTTTTTAGAGATTACGTTTGATAGCCGATCAACTTTAGCCTGCGGAATGGGCGTTTTGTTTTTTTGTGCTTTTCACTCGAGCGGAGGCAAGCGCTAGAGGAACGCGAAGTGAAAGTCGCATGCCAGGGAAGGAGCTCAAAAATAATTACACCTGTACGACGCTCACTATTGTTCAAGCTCTTCCGCCCCCAGACACCGCTCCAGTTACCAACCAATCACAGCGTTTAAAAGAAGTGGAGCGAAGTGCTCTGTATACAAGCCACACACGTGGCCAATCCCACACGCTCAGTAGATCTCATTAATGACATTGAGTGTGTGCTATTGTTTACAGTTGTTGTTTAAGGTCAACAGTGTTTTTATCCCCAATTTCTTTCCATTTGTGATTTTCTATACCTAATCGATGCATTTCCTTTGCCTATAACTCAGATGGCTCGTTCGGAATCAAACGAAGGGTTTCGTGGATGGCTTTGTCCATACGACAGCATGATACAACCACCGCACCATGATATCACGAGACCAATTGAGTAGCTCTGTTCATATATGAACAGAGGAACAGCTTGGACAATAGTGTGGGTAGAGGCGCTATTTTTTTTGCGCTCCTCCCCTCCGAGCGCATTAGTCACCACTGGGCTTTTACCTGAGATGTGAAGTCTTTTTTTTTTTTTTTTTTTTTTTTTTCTTTCTGCTTTTTTTCCCATATAATGTATGCATTACATCGTTATTTGATTGCGACCTGTTGTCACAGATGGTGAGTGAATCATTTCTGTCAAAATTTATAGACATTGCAATGAGAGGTTTATAACTCTTTCTAAAATAAGTTGAGTCCTCCAAGATCTCCTTCAGATCCAGAAAAGCCTGTTCAGTAAAGGTTTGGAATTTTTTTTTTTCAATGTTCTCTATTGGGTTAAACTTTTATATGCAAATATTCCGTTTACTTATCAGGGTATAAGTGGTAGCTAAACATAACATAATAATAGAGTAACATACTTGCAGTTGTGAAGGGAACAGCCACCAGCATAAGCAGTAGAACAGCCTGTGGTTTCATGACAATCTATGCGGAAAGTCAAAAGGTTATTTAATTATTTATTAATCATGTTTTTAATTCGGGGGGGAGGGACGAGAACACACATTGCAATAACCTGCTGAGTGTTATGAGCCGATGAATAAGGGGGAAAAAAAGTTGTTAGGTCTTACCCACTGTTTAAAGGATTTGTATAGATAAATAAAACCATTTCCAAGAAGCAATTAAATTGGAGAGAAAAACCTTGTCTTTCTATACTAATGTTTTCACAATTGTCATGTTTTGACCGTCTTCCACTTTGTTGCCGACATTGTGCAAAAGCTACGAACTTTGTTAGTCCGCTCCCCGCACTGTTTTTCTTGCACGGGATAGAAGCGGGCATTCTTGAGCGAGCAAGATGGGTCCATGTTGCTTGTAAGGGTAGCCAATCAGAGCACAGCATCGCTTCTTCCTGCCTGCGGGCGCTACCAGCTAAAAACTGAACAGCGGTAATAGACCACGCGGGATGTTGGAAGAATACCAGAAAGTTTGGTGTAACACGAGGTGCAGCCAAATGGTTTACAAACTTTTCATTCCTATGATTTTTTTGCACTCTTTTCCTTTTTTTTTAGTTTTGGTTCTCTTCCTTTTTAATGAACTGCTTAAAGATGAAACGCATCAGTTATTTCCTTTTTTGTCAAGAGGAGAAACAAGTGAGCGTTCGAATATAATTCAACAACAGTCGACCACTTCGATCTAAAATTAAAGAAATCCATAGAAGCAACGCTCATTTTACTGGCATTAATCAAAAATAAAGCATACAGAAGCAAAGTACGCTAAATAAGATATTAACCTAAAAATGCTTAATATACAGAGAAATGTTATTAACACAACATTAATATTATGCTTGTCAAAACTGTTTCTTGGTCAGAATTATAATCAGTACTTGTATGATACTGGAGAGCGCTTAAAAACCTTAAAAACAATCAGCTTAAAATATTTATTTAACAACGAAAGAAAGGAGCAAAACGACGGGCAAAACTTGCTCAGAATCAAAATAAACAAATGATGATCATCGGCGACGATTAATTATACGCAGCACCTCATCAGCAGGTTAAGAGCCGAATTATAAAACTAGTAACAATGTTCTCAATGCTTCAAACGGAACCAAAATAAATAAAGACTACCTTTATCAAGGATGTTTCTCTGAGAATGAATAGATCCTCACTAAACAATGTCGAAAGTCGCTGAATATAAATATTCGTTCCGTGATGACATAAGCCGACAAAAAGGAAGACTGTGCTGTTTACTTTGCATACGGACGTATTTCAGAATCCAATAATCATTTATGTCGATGAACTAGATTCGAATCGAGCCAATAAGAGGACACGAACATTGTGGGGTTGCAACCATCTGGAGGACTAAATTAACTTCTGAATAAACAGTTTTATGGAACTAGAATTTTATTACCACTTTGTTCTGTAATAATATTTAATCCAGCACTTTGGAAAACTTACAGCTACTCACATCGACAGTTTCTGAGAAATCTTATGGCTAGAAGAGAGCTTGTGACAGCGCCCTTACGCATGAAACCTTGAAGGCGTTTCAAATAAGAAATTACCTTAGACGCTAAATATTTCTAAATGTTTCCCGTGAAAATTTATAATTACGCCCATGGTTAGGACAGTTCTATTAGAATTTAGAACATAGCTAGCAGAACCGCGCAATGAAATTCAATATTTGTAAGCGTGCTCAAAATCCCGATAGTGCACGCTGACAGCGTCAGCAAATCGCTTCGCCAGAAATTTTTTTTTCGCGCGAGCGGCCGATTGTTAGCGCGGGAAAAATAATATATTTCGCGACAATAATGGATACAAACAGAAACTCGGCCTACTAGTCCGAAAACGAAGACAATGTTTCGACCTTTTCCCTTGGGCTAGAGTTCTTAAATGAGGCAGAAAAAGAGAAAAACAAAGGAAAAGGATACTCGGCATCAGCGCCGTCACGATTCGCTTCAACTGATATTTCAAACAACAAACATATGAAATACATATATATGAACTGCGGTTATGAAACGTATATGTGCACGATCCTTCGCAGTAAAGCACTATTCATAACCGCAGTTCATATATATGTATTTCATATGTTTGTTGTTTGATTTATCATCTACGGGTTTATGTCGAATTAATTTGATGGCCTGTTCCCAGTTGGCTTGTTAGCTCAATTGGTTGAGCGCTGCACTAGTATCGCAGAGGTCAAAGGTTCGAATCCCGTACAGGCCTGAATTTTTTTCAGGTCTGATTTTCACTATTGCTTAAATAGTGCTTTACTACGAAGGATCGTGCACATATACGTCAACTGATATTGTTGTCCATTTTTCCCGTCGGATTTGATGCACAATTCTACCGGCTATGTTCTAAAACAATTGGTTCATGCTTTCAGCTGTGCACTATCGAGTTATGGAGCACGTGGGAAGTTTGGAGAGCACTCAAGAAGCCAGAGTTGCCCGCGGCTATCGCCTCGGGCAACTCTTACGCTTCTTTCGTGCTCTCCAAACTTCCCGCGTGCTCCATAACTCGATAGTGTACGCTAAAGCATGAACCAATTGTTAAAGAAAAGGCGAGAATGATAGTAATAATTGCGGTAATGACAATGATGATAAATGTGATAAAACATTGACAAACATTCCAACAAAATAAATAATAATAACCTATAGATGGATAGACATCATGTTGTTTTAATGTTTTTAAAGACCAAGGCTGATCGGCATTCAAAATATTGTTATCTCTGTTGATCAAATTAAGTATATACACCCACTGTTTGTTTCTGTTTTAGAATTGCAAAGTGTCTCCAATTATTTGTTTTATAATTATAATTATTATTGTTTTTATTTTCCTTCCTTATTTTTCGTTTTGTGTATTTTTTTTAAAGCAAAATGCTTACTTGGTTATTTTTTTCTCATTATTTTTATCCTTTTTCAAGACGAAAATCGCGTGAATGTTCAAATATTTAACAAGTTCCACAAGCGCGCGTTGGATTTGAGATGATAGATAGCCAACGAGGCGCGTAGCGCCGATTTGGCTATAATCATCTCATATCCAACAAGCTCTAGTGGAATAATTGTTTTATAAAAACGTTGAATTAAATTATTGAATTTTCTTAAATTTTTAGCTCTCTTTTTAATTTTAAGCTGACACGTACGCTTTCCATATTTGTAGATTAAGGTATATTGGCTGATATAGCATAATGGCTAAGCCAATAAAAAGTCTTGAATTTCATTATCCAATGATCTAGTTTTTAATAAAAGCTGTTAGTTGACTAACTCTAAGGAAAGATGATGGGCAAACAGGGGTGGGGTGGGGGAAGGTGAACTCTTTAGCTCTCAAGGTCTGATTGTTACCTCTCCCCTCTAAGTGCTACATATTTCTTTGGAAAGTAGATACAATAATTCGATGTTCGATTGACATAACAATCTCGTGCGGTCAGTACTGCGTGTTGCAATTACATTAGCAAAGGCTCAACCAATTTGTTGTTTTGGTATGTATGTCATGTTGTGGTTATGTCCCTAGTATTGATGTATACAAACCTTCTAATTGAAAAATTATTAAAGTTTTCAAATTAAACGTTGAACCATAAGACGCAATGACTTTTAAGGTCGGCACACACGAGGGGACTAGTCCCTGCGACTAGTCCGTGCGACTAGTCCCGGCGACAAGTCTTTGAACGGTTTACACGAGGGGACCGGTAGCAGGGACTAGTCCCTTAAGGTGTTCACACAAGGGCACTCAATTGCACAAGAACATAGAAAAATTAAGAGGCAAAATATGTTTCTTAGTCTGGGGTGTTACACGAAAACAATTAAAATTTGGTAACTTTTCATTGTAGCACTATTAAACATCAGCGCAAACGAACTACACTTATTCAGTCGGATTATTCATGCTTTTACGTGTTCCGTTTTTGTTTTTTTTATTTTATTTTTAACATACACAGTCAAATAGGGTAGAAATTCCATCAAAACGGCTCCAAGACATCTGTATATTTTTACAAAACTAGAAATAGTTTTTTATTCTTCAGTTGTAGAAATCTAGAAGTCAGGGAAAATTCATCACTAGAAACTGCAATGTTTACAAATACCGGAAGTCACGCATCATACTGACCCGTGATTGGCTTATTTACCGTTTAGTCGCAGGGACTGGTCGCACAAAGAGTTCACACGAAGGGGACAAACATTTGTTTCATGCGACAAGTCCCTGCGACTGGTCGCACGAATTCAAACCAGTTTGAATTCGTGCGACCAGTCGCAGGGACCAAATTTTGGTCCCTGCGACCACAGAATGTGTAGTTCACACGAAGGGACAAGTCGCATGAAACTGGTTGCTGGGACTAGTCGCAGGGACTAGTCCCCTCGTGTGTGCCGACCTTTATACCTTGGCTACTCATGTTAGATATTACAATCCAACTGATATGAGTGGAAAAGAAATACTAATAACGCGCGATTTTACAAATATCCTGCTATATTTGGACAACTGGCTAGTTGTGTTTGCAATAGGACTATATGCAGACCAATCCGGGGATAATCAGTTAAAAAAAAGAGTTGAGGAAAGCCTGAATTGGACTCGGCTAATAGCCTCGTCCAGTTTGCCTTTCAGGGGAATGTGTTGAAAATTGTATGACACGTAGTTCTGTTACTCACCGATCATATAGTCAGTCTGTTGTAATTGGGCATTGCTCAGTCATGCTTAAACCCTTCAATGTTTTAAAACTGTCCAATTAAAGATTAATTTGAATAAATTGATCAACGATTATCCATAGATGTATAAATTTTCAGATAGCTTAAATGTTTTCGAACACGATGGCTGATCTGCAATAAGTATATTAATATTTCTGTTGATCCAAAATTATACTTATTACATCATAATTCTTTAAACTAAGCCAATCAAGTGAGAGACCCATGACACTTCCAGTCATCTGGTGACAAATGAACTAAAGTCTAGTAAAGTCGTTAGACCGTTTCAATCAACACCTCTCAAGAAATTTTTCCATTTCCAACAGCTCTCAATTTCGTTTGCTTTGTTTTTATAGTTTTGTTTGTTGTTTTTGTTTCTCATTTTAAATTTGTCTCGTTTAATTTCTTTTTCCAGTGTGTATTAATTCTTCTGTCATATTGTATTCTTTTATTTTTAGGCAGTTATCAGTAATTGGCAAGCGTTTAGTTGCGATCAAGCGGTCAAGAAAAATGGAAATTTTACGCCTACTACGCTAATTAATCAAAGTACATAATAATGTCATTCTACCGACAGGCGCCGAGACAAAAAGATGCTCAGCATGGTCTTTTAAACACAACGAATATATGAAACTCGTGTATCTGAACTGCGGCTATAGAAACGTATTTGTGAACGATCGTCGCAGTAAAGAACACTATCTAAGCAATAGTGAAAAACAGACCCGAAAAAATTCAGGCCTGTAGGGGATTCGAACGACCGACCTCCGCGATATTAGTGCAGCACTATACCTGAGCCAACTGGGAAACTGGGAGCAAGTCATCAAATTAGTCCGACATAAACCCGTAACATGATAAATCTAACACAACAAATGTATGAAATTCATATATCTGAACTGCGGTTATAGAAACGTATTTGTGCACGATCATAGCAGTACTTAAAGAGCACCTTTTAAGCAATTGTGAAAATCAGACCTGAAAAATTTCAGGCCTGTACGGGATTCGAACCACTGACCTCTGCGATACTTGTGCAGCGCTCTACCAATTGACCTAACAAGCAACTGGGAGCATGTCATCAAATAGGTCCGACATAAAAATTTCTCCAATTCGCGATCTTTCGATGGCTCTGAGGAAATATATCAGGAAATGTATCAACAACAAAGTAAAATGTTGAAACTCTAGTGGATCAACGAAAGTAAACGAAATACTGAACTGAAAGTGTTTTAGGTAAACAGGCAACCTCGACGCTCCAGGGTCGCAAACATTATAAATTAGATAGATAGATCGTTTATTAAATATTACTTTTGCAGTCGTAAAACTGAATTGCGCGTTTTACAGATAACATTGGTTAACATATAGAGCTAAATACAATCATATAAATGTAAAAGCCTAATATGATAAATCTAGAATATGTGATTATCTAAAATTAAATTAGACTTTCTTTCAAGCTTTAGGAGCTATTGTGTGCACCCTGGGACATAGCATAAAAGAAAGAGCGTCGAAAACGTTCCGTGTAAGAACATGGCAAATTATATATCTCTTGCCGCCTTAAATTATGACTAGATTTTTTCCTTCAGGCAGAAGATGGCACAACTTATGCTCGGGATTGTTAGAGATAGAATCGGACAAATGATGACAGAGTTCTATGCGTCTGTCATACAAAGTTGGCAGGCCTAGACTGTCAAGGCATTCCCAATATGACATTTCAGGTGAATTTATGGAAAGCAGACGTTTCTGAATTCTCTCTATAAGATAGGCCGGGAGTGCCTGATGGAACACTGGAGCGCAGTATTCTAGTATAGGTCTAATTGTTGTACAATAAAAGTTCACAATGTCAGTAAGGGGAACACGGGCCCTTTTCAACAGAACAATAAAATACAGGCGCCTATTTGCTTTCTTAATGCATGCAGTCTGCAATGTGATTATTCATTTCAAGTCACTGGATATCGTAACGCCTAATATCTTCGCGCGGTCGGTGACAGGAAGCTCGTGACCATCTACCTCGAGAGGGGAGAAGTTATGAGGGTTCTTCTTGAAGTCAATAATCATCTCCTTGCATTAATTATCTGCTAAAGAAAGGTAAACTTGGAGCGGATCCATCGAAAATATCGAAATAATCAGGAACACTAACAAGAAGCTAGCCCATTGTAATGCTTAAACGGATGACTGAAACAAATATTACATTGACAAATTCGACTGCAAACTATGGTTTTTTTTACATGTGCAAATGCTCTGCATCTTAAACATAGTAAGGCAACGATACTCTGAAAGTTGATTTCAAAGGTGAATTAACTAACCAAAGGCAAATAAAACGTTTAAGAAAATCATCTTGATCTTGTTCGTTATGGAAGGCTGCTATCTGCGAAGAGTCGGACCCTAAATAATGCTGCGAGTCGCCTCACACGTGCGATCCTTGTTTAAGCCACAAAGGTTTTTGGGATCACCACGTAGCTAACATCGCATAAAATTCCTAGAAGATAATATACGGCAAAGGGTTGTTTTAGACTAGGTTTACACTAGAGGAAATTGTTCCGATTCGTGATCAATCCGAAACGTTTCAGTACCGGATTGATTTTTCCGTTTACACGACAGTGGACGAATCCGAAATAAAAACTCACCAGTTCGGTCGTGTCCCCGGAGATTTTGAATCCTGAATTTAAAGCGGGAACTTTGAATCCGATAACTTGAATGCGGAAAGTTTTGTCGTGTAACCACTTTTTTTCTCGAATCCGGATATTATTTCCACCTGCAATCTTTTGAGTTTGCGGTGAAACCAAAATTGAGGATCTGGTGCTAACATTGCTGGCAGTCTCTGGTTGCCTAATCTTGTTGCAGGTTCAGGCGATAAATTTTATCATGTGTACCGCAGTATTTCAGAGGAAACGCAATTTATTATTGCAAGGAAGTTTAACGTCAGCCACACTTAATCGCCGACGACATAGATGGCTTGGCATCTGTCTGACTCAAATTTGCCTCAGTGGCATCTGGATCTACTATAGCCTTTTTTGGGGGAGGCATTTTCACTTTGTCGATCGAACGACGAATCAACACTGGGCTTGGTAACCATTTTATTCCGAATGTTCCCGGAGTTGTCGTTGTGTGTAAACGGTCAGGAATCTGAATATCCTTTCAGTGTAAACGCCTACGAATCCGAATACTCCAATATTGATGAATCCGGAAACATTTACGAATCCGGAAAACTCTCCTCTAGTGTAAACCTAGTCTAAATGTCCGAGAAAACTGTTTTGGAGAGAAATCACTTTTTCGCCACAGAGGAATGTAGACGGATTTTCTCGATGTTGATGCGTACTCAGCTGCTGCACCGTTCATGATCGCCGAATGGATCATGGTAGAAAGTGTGTAGGGCCAACAAAATAGAAACCCTCTCGACTTTCCCGACAGCCAATCTGGGATCTCTTCGATTTCAAGGTTTCATTTGTCGGAGATCTGGGAAGGTCGGGAAACAGTAAAATTGCCGATCGTCTACGATTTTCTTGACTTACGAAAACCAGGCATTACAACTGAAGAACCGAGAGTTATTAGGTTATTTAGTAAGCAGCGAGATCAGTAAAGTTACTGTATGCTGAGGTCAGAGATACGACCTGAAAGCTCTAGTGCGACATTTCATAAAGTGCTTAACGAAAGCTAAACATTTGAAAAACAATTGGACCTAAATTTTGTGCGGTAATTTCATTGAATTTGTGGAAATCCCACTATAATTTCCCTTCTGGAACTTTGTACTTTCAGGTTTGATTAAAATTTTTCTTTTAATCATTTGTAGCCTTTTTGTGGTGTTGTTTGAGACATTTGTATGTCTGTTTCGTGAGACAGACATTCTATCCACACGATTGATGGTCATAAAAGCACACAGTCAAGTAAGTTGGTGATGCTGAAGTATCTTAATTGTAAGTGACTACTTTACAACAACTTTTATCACATTGCTGGAAGATCCCAAGGGCCCTTCAGGCAGGCGCTTAACTCCAGTTTCTGTAGCATGAGACAGACAAACGAGACGGCGAATCTGCTTCGGCATCTTTTACCAGGAAACGAATAACTTATGAGAGGTTGAGAGGTCAAGGAAAGCTTCCCGGGCGGGAGGGAGTGTAATAAAGATCCAATTAACTATTAATAGAACAGATGAAGCCGAACCCCCAAAGGTTGTCTTGAGGGGGGGGGGGGGGTGGTTAAAGCAATGTAAACTTAAAGCTTTTCGTTATGGAAAAGAACTTATTAAGGAAAACAACCACAGCAACTGTAAGTCTGTTCAAAATTGCAGACTTTTGTTCCTTTTTTGCCTACTTGGGGTATCTCGAAGAAATTTCATTTGTTTCAAGCTCAACTCTGCGCAACAGTCTGCGAACTATTCATGCAGAGGAGAGAATTCAAAACGACTAAAATGCTACCTACAGAATCCTCAATTGTTGTTTTAAGTTTCACGGCCCGTTATGACTGACTGGGAAGTTTAGGATAAAGGAGCATGGTCGAGCAAGATTTTGGAAAACGTTCGGCAAAAAATACAAGAGTTCAACAGTTTTTAATTCAAAAATTGTTTTAAGAATGACTTATTTTTAATGAAATGACCTCTAGAACTGCTATTAGTGGGAAAGACAATTCAATATGATACCTAGACACTAGATTTGATAAAGGGAACGAGAAATGTTTCTATTGTCATCAAAGTGATGACTGTTTTAACACAAAATCCGTGACTTTCTCCAGTAGTTCTATTATGGGACTTGTCAGGGGAAACTTGGTGGAGAGTTTCCTCTTTACCACTGGCTTTCTGATGTAATATCTGCAACATTTATGAGACAACAAAAAATATTGATGGCAATGATTCAACAGAAATTTGAAGGTTCACCTGTCTAATTTGCCCTTTCATTTCTTCTGCCCCTCATCATTTACTCTACGACAGTAGTTCATCATTTATGCTTGTTGGCGTTACAGAACAAATCTGCTTGAACTAATTTTTTGTTTTTGTTTTTGTTTTTGTTTTTTTTTTAGTTTTAGTTTTCATCTACTCTTTTTAAGGTTGTTTTTTTCAACCAATGACAATTAAGTAAGTTTTGATTACTCCCACTCCGATGGGTCCCCTCTGATAAACCCTTCAATAATTCCACTCCCCTCGTCTGCAAGCCTTTGAAATTAATGAACCTTCCAGGGTATCTTGAAACGCTTACTATAAGCTATCAAATATTACAACTGCAAGAACAATTGTGGGAAAAATGGCATAAAAGAATCGCTCGCCATTCATTCTCAATACTACAAAAAAGCCTTGTCAACAATAATGGCCAAACAAAACTTGCTAGATCAGAAATTAAACACGAAGGCGCGCTATATAAAGAAGTCTTCCCTGGGAAGACCTAGGCTCATTTGTCACTCACCGTTGACGTGTGCGGGTCGAATTCAAATGCTGGTAGATGAACAAAAAGTGCTAATGAGATATCTATTGTTTACTTCCACCAGCATGGTGGCATGAGGTAACGTGCGAACCACCTACTTCGATCTCAAATTTACCGCCACAAATAAAGACAGTTTCCATTGGAGAAAGGAAATACAAATCTCAAAAATTCTTGTATTGTGATGAAGACATAAAACAATTTTGAGGAATGCGCCCGCTGTGCACTGCTTTGGAGTAGCTGTAGCTCAAGCTGACTTGACTCTAAGAGTTCTACCTCACACGACGGTTGATTGACAAATGGTCCAGTGGGACCTAAGGCTCCATTTATAGCGCGCCCTCGTGTTTAAAAGCAAAATCAACTGCTCTATTGACTACGAACAGTCCCAGCTTTTTCGGCGAAGTCCGTCGCGCGATTGTCTAAAAAAAAGAACATCCACTCGGGTCTCCATTCATATTTTTTCCCCTAGTACTTCGTACTTCACCGAAAATGGCGGACTGCTCATAGTCTACTGCACTATCATACCTAAATTCTTCTGCGTATCCAACTCGGATTTGATTCGCAACCACTGCACCATATTCCAGAAAATTCTTGAGCACGTAAAGTTGTCGGTAAAGAGGAACGGCTTCGGCAGGAGACAGATATCCGCCAGAAGATGATACTAATAACGTTAAACGTTCTATGATCCTCTGCACGAGACATTTCTGAAAATGGAACGAAAAATATTAACATTTGATTGCGATACACTTTCGTTGTCGTCAGACACAGATTGACCAAATGATTAAAGTTTGAATTTATAAGCGCTACATGTCAATCGCCGCCATAAAGAAGGAAAACTGTTTTTTTGCACGGTCCGAATAGAGCGGGTGGGAGTTTAGGAAAAATGCCTTTCGCCATCTTGAAACGAATTGCAATTATTTAAACTTTAAAATCTCTGTGTTTCTATAATGCTTGGAATGAGCAATCTTTTCTGAATGTTTGCTTCCATTTTGCCTCAACCCTTTGACTGCCATGAGTGACCAAGGCAGAATTTCTCCTTACCATATCATTACAACATCAAGCAGACAAGTGATGAGAATGAAGAAGAAATAGGTCCGAAATGCGTACATGTTTGGCTTACGAAGTTGAGCTGCTTTTTAGTGTCTGGTGTCATGATGAGTTTCTTCTAGAAGAGCTAATATTTGATTATGGCTAGACAGTTTTCAATATTGTTCCTGATCATCAATAAAACAAGATGACTAGCATACAGTAGTACTGAAATGTTCATTTTCAAGGTCAGGGTTAATGGCCAAACTTTGTTATGGAGGTCTCACTTTCACAACAAAGGTTGCACCGGTAAGATGAGGATTTTAGGAACTGAAAAAAACGTCCGCATCCTCTCCCATAGTGGCCTGAAAAATTCAGTCATGAATTTGTTTACGTAACAAAGTAAAATTGAGTTCTGAATTTTGTAGGTCAATTGCCTTTTCCAAGTCAAGTTTATTTTGGTCGCTACTGAGTGTATCAATCAGTGCAACCTACTTCATATAATTTGGATATATCAACAAAGTTGAAATGGTAAATTGGCCACCGTAACGATTACAAAAGCTGATGTTTCGAGCGTTAGCCCTTCGTCGGAGCGAATTGTGGGTTGTGTGTGCTTTTAAAGGCAGAAAATGACGTTATTGACGTTATTGAAATTGACGTTATCGTTATTGGTGGGAACATGGCAACGAAAAAAACACGAATAAATTAGTGGAATGAAAAGCGTTCGTTGATCCCTGTGGGATTTAGATTGCCGGTTTGAAAGATGAGCTTTTGTTCAAGAGTTTTACGGCTTTCCGTGCCACCCAAGTGTAAGCAGAGTCAATAGAGGGAACTGGTTATGAAAGCCGGCGAACTTCAAATGATGGAACTCTTTGTGTTGGTTTATGGCATGTCACGTGACTGCGAAGGTGCACAAAATATGAAGACGGCGACCAGCGAGTAGCCTTGCTTCAAGTTTATTCTTTTTTTACGGACGATCTAGAAATAATGTAACTGAAATATTATCTTAAGAGGATTCGTAAGTGATGCCAGGGGTCAACGGCTCCGTCCTTGGCTGCGGATCGAGCAGAAGATCGAAGGGAATAGGAATTTTTAAGCTGCCTGTCGCGAAAGATGAGGCTCATCCAAAATGGCGCAACGACTGGCTCGGAGAAGTAATAAAAGCACACAAAATCGACCAGGATTTCAGGTAGCAGATAAAAATCGACAAAGTACACGCTTGCGAGAAACACTTCAAACCCGAGGATATTGAAATATGTAAAAATGTGGCTGACAGGATCAGTGCACAGGCAGTTGGATTTTTTTTAAATGATAATCTATGACAAATATCTCCTTACTCAAATTATTCCAAATCATTTGTGGTTATATTATTAAATCATCCATATTAATAATCAACATTTTGTTACAGGTTTCAGTTCTTCATCAGTTTGGTTACAATAGTAACACAATTAGAATAGAGAGATCCATTTCATGTCAGAGTGGCAATACCAAAGGAAGAAAAGATAGGAAGAAATCTTGGGAAAAGGTTACCGATGCCAAGTTGCCATGCCGAAAAAAAGTCAAACTGTAAAAATGCTGTGTACTAGAATGACTGCCACAGGCACAGAATTTTGAAATTTCCTGACAAAAGAAGAATTTTTTTCCCTTGATCATTAATTTTCCTGACCTGTGTCTTGCTAGTCACTCGGCTGAATAGAGCAATTATTAAAAAAATGCACCACCCTGTTGAAGACAACTACAATTGCGGGTGAGTCCCTTTTGAGGATGCACATGAGTGGAATTCCAGAATCTGGCTATGCGAAAAAGAACTTCAGATTGCTTGTTAGAAATTTCATTGGAATTCTAGGTTTGTCAGGGTCAACAAAAAAGTCAAGTTTGTGTGACTAAAACTAGAAACCTCGTTAGGGAGGTTTGAGTTTTTTTGCCATATGTACTTCTATAAATATTATCTATACCTCTCCCACAGAAGGGATTTTTCTTAAGACCCCCTCCCAACACTCTGGAAATTGCAATTAAGGTTCATACATTTCCTTGAAGTTTTTGGCCTTTGAGATCGCTCCATCCCCAAGAATTTTCAACCCTTTCTTTAACCGGAGAATAGACATTTTCTGGAACTACACAATGCCAATTAGGTTGAAGCCTTGCTTCTGCACTCGTACAAATGTAAGATGAAAGAAAGCATAGGGAGTGTTTTTTTTAATGTGAAATTAAGAAGAACATTGGCACGCCATCCACAAATGCCAGTATTAAATAACACATCACTTTTTCACAATCAAACAGTGATTACTGGGATAACATGTTTATAGAATTAAATAATTCATAAGTAGTTTTTTATAATCCTCCAAATTCCATTCAAAAAAGCTATGATTGTATTTACAAGAAGTTCCACATTCACATGAGAAAGTTTTACTTTGGAAATGTCACATTGTTTGGAACTAAACATTAGAAACTAGGTTCTTTTAATTAATGTTGTAATCAACTTTGCTATTTGTTGTTCACAAAAGTAAATTAAATATAAATGGAGAGTTTTGACTTTGCTTCCCTTGTTCATTTTCTTAGCAACTCCGACTAATGTCCTTGCGAAGAGGCTTCCCCTTTGTTTGCTTCATTTTGATCTTGTTTTTCTCAATCAAATCCTTTGTGAAGGAGAATGAGCGTACCCGTACATACAAAGTAATAATGCCATACAATACATCCTTGATCAGTTATGATCAATCCATAACTAGTTCCCTCTATTAACTCTGGGGTAGGCAAAGACCGCAGATTGCCATATGTTGCTTAGAATGATTAGGTAAATTAAAATGTCTAGCGACTGGTTTCGATGTGTCCTTGTCATTCTTTTCCACGTCTCGAGGGTGTTCTCGGAATCGGTCACCTAATCTTCTGCCTGTTTCGCCGATGTATATCTTTTTGCAATAAGTGCAAGTTATGCAATAGATTACATTGGCGGAGGTGCACGTGAAGTGATCGGTGATCTTAATGGATCGTTTAGGTCCCGATAATTTATCAGTGTTGTGAATGAAAGGACGCGTTTTGCATCGTGCACGAGCGCATTTAAAAGTACCTGGTTGGTCATTAGTCTGAAAAGAACCTCTGACCAAAAAATTGCTTATGTTTTTGTCGCGTTTGAATGAAACCAGCGGAGGCTGCGAAAAGATAGTGCTTGTCTCTGGATCGTTTTGAAGTAATTTAAAGTTTTTAAGAATGATGGATTTAACTGAGTGGTTGTGAGAGTGAAACGTGAGAGTGAATGGAATAAATATAATCAATCGTATAAATCTGATTGGTTTCTAGTGTGATCCATTGATGCTTAGCTTAGTTTACATTTGCACCCGAGTTTTGCACTAGTGATACATGAAAAAGGCACCTAGCTGTTTTCAACCAGTCAAGAGTGTAATTTTTCATGTATATCAGTATTGCGATAAATTAACCAAGACCAGACAAGTAACTGAAAAGGAGTTGTAGTCTACCAAATAGACTACCAAACAGAAATCTTGGATTATGACATAGTGCAGTTTACAATTCGTGTAAGCCACACAAAAATACTAGTTGATCCAATACCAAATTCTCAGATCAAACATCATAAGAATTGTTTGGTTGACCGTAATGAGAATTACTAATGAGATCATGGGAGTAAAAAGGTTAAGGAAGGTTGGTCTGTGAATTTGAAATTTTTGAACTCATATAAATCGAATTTAAACAGAATTACCTAAAACACCGTCATATGAACCCCTCAAATGTACAAGCAATTTTTGAAAGACCTAGCGAGATACTTAATGTCCTTAAGTGAAATACTCACTGTTTGTTCGTGAGCTACGACAATCTTCATGGGCCAAAAAATGTTTAGAACATTGTCTTCTACTGAAAAGTAGTTGGCCTGAAATAACAAGAAGCTTAATCTCATAATGTTATCATAAATTCAGTCCAGTCACTAGCCATTGTTCACTGTAAGAGTGTAAGGACGAGTTACAACCCTGTAACAAAGTAAACAACGAGTGACTAGCATCTGATTTCTCCTTATGATGCTATCCCTGAGTCATATATTACACTCACGAGAATGTAGGAAATGATCACCAACTAAAGAAGCTCTTGACTGTTTAACAAATTCTCCTTGTCATGAGCTTAGGAAACGTGTAAAGAAACAAAAATCCTAATCAACGACCAACGACCCTGCGCTTAACATCCATTTTCATATTCTTCATTTCTCTATACGTCTCCTGTGATACTGGCAAGGAGAACTTGTTTGACAATCAGGAAGTCCTTGTTTTACAAGCAGGAAGTCCTTTGATAGCGATCATTTCTTTCATTCTCATCATCTAACTGTTCAATTGACGGGAGATATTTTGAGGAGAAATGAGATGTTAGTCACCCTTAGGAGTTAATGGTTTTCAAACCTAACCTGATGCACAGCACACATCAGTTCAAACAGAAGCGAAGTAGCATTGTCCAGAACTTCTCTCAATAGTTTATCAGTCTGAAAAGAAACAGAAAGTACACGTGTAAGTGATAACAGCAGATGTCTCATTACATATTTAGGACGAAGATATCCTTACGAGAATTACTTGGGGAGAAATTATTTCTACAATTGGATTCCTTTAAGTCCCATGCAAAAGTGAGCAGGCAATGATACTTAAGTATCCTGGCGCTGATGAGGAGGTCCTGCCTTCTAATGAGAACCAAGGAGGAGTCCACATACAAAAAATCACCATGAAGTGAACCCGGAGGATATAAATGGAGGACTACACAAAAAGTCCCTGGGTTTTTGATAAAGAGCATCTGCAACACATTATATTTTATTTTTTCGTTAACAGTTCATCACCCAAAAGGTCAGGAGTCAGTATATAGGGTGGGGCCCGAGCCCGAGTTGGTTCGGCCGTGCGCAGTTTAGTAGACTTACTGTACGACTCGTTAGTTGTGTCATTGCTTATCTTGTTTGTGATACAACTAGGATGGGCTGTAGCAACAGTACACCCTTGTAGATGCATTTGAAGACCACAACCCTACCTCTTGTTCCCTATTTCCCACTGTAAACATGTTCTTGTCAGCTCCTGACAACAACAGTTGGGCTGCAGGAGAGATACCAACTGGTTGCTGTGATGAGGTTAAAGGATGAAGAACAATGCTTTCGAGGAGATCCTTGATAGCTTGTCCTCTGTAAAAAGAAAGCACTTCAACTGAGCCAGTGTCTGGACAGTTAACATAGTGACTTGTGTACAAATAATATTTTGACTAGCCTGCTTGCAGGCTGTATTTTGTGTTTTCAAGTGCAAGATTCAGTGGGGCGAATATTCCGTCCAGGTTCAAGCCCTGGCCAGGAACATTGTGTTGTTCTTAGGCAAGACACTTTACTCTCATCGCTTCATGCTACAGAAACTGGAGTTAAGCGCCTGCCTGAAGGGCCCTTGGGATCTTCCAGCAATGTGATAAAAGTTGTTGTAAAGTAGTCACTTACAATTAAGATACTTCAGCATCACCAACTTACTTGACTGTGTGCTTTTATGACCATCAATCGTGTGGATAGAATGTCTGTCTCACGAAACAGACATACAAATGTCTCAAACAACACCACAAAAATGCTACAAATGATTGAAAGAAAAATTTTAATCAAACCTGAAAGTACAAAGTTCCAGAGGGGAAATTATAGTGGGATTTCCACAAATTCAATGAAATTACCGCACAAAATTTAGGTCCAATTGGGAGCAAATAATTCCCAGGTGGAAATCTTATTAAGATCTTGTAAGATCTTACAAGAATCTTGTAAGATTCTTTTTAAGATTAAGATCTTAATAAGATCTTGTTTAACTCTTAAGATCTTAAAAAATCTTGGTAAAAATCTTGTAAGATCTTAAGAGGATCTTACAAGATCTTATCCAAAAAAATCAATATTCAACATTCTAAGATCTTAAAAAATATCTTGTAAGATCTTAAGAGAATCTTACAAGATCTTATCAGAAAAAAAAATCAATATCCCACTTGCTAAGATCTTAAAAGATCTTAATAAAAATCTTGTAATATCTTAAAATAAATCTTACAAGATCTTGTCAAATTTAGTCAGTGTGTAGCATTTTAAGATCTTAAAAGATCTTGAAAAAATCTTGTAAGATCTTAAAGAAATCTTACAAGATCTTGTCATCAAAAGTCAGTTTGCAGCATTCTATTGATAAAAAAATTACAAGATCTCAGAAAATTATTAAGGTATCAACACTCTAACATCTATTAAAAACAATGTTAAGACAATTTTACAAGATCTTGTAAAAAAAGTTAGCTTTTAATGATATTTCATGTAGGTAAACAGTAATACTAATAACAACAATCACTTTATTTGAGTCTCAAGGCTATTTATTTGAGCGTGAGTGCTCTACTAATTTGGGAGACTATAAATCAACTTAAAGCAGAACAAATCAACTGAGATATTGTTTTTTTTTTATGTGAGGGGAAAACCTGAGTACGCGAAGAAATAAAACCTCCTGATTAAAATAGCTTTTTCATACAGATCTAGTACATTTGAACTTCAATTTTAAAATCGTCGGAGCAAATCGACAACGATCGCTTTGAAAACGTACGGTTCAACAAATCACGGTATACGCCGCCATTTTGTTGGGCAGGCAAAACATTGGGAGGCGCGGCTACCAAGCCCCATGCATTAACTGTAAAATTTTGCAATGATGGCGTTTACTATTTCGCTCCGTTTTACTAAACTTGGAGCAGGCTATTTTTAAAGCTCTGAAGCTATCTAAGAAAAGGAGAACAAAGCCTTGCAGACGCGGCCATGATGTGTACTTCTAGGAAGGTATTCATGCATTATTTAAAAATTCATAGAGAATTTTTCCAAAAGTACACCGATTCTGGAGCTGAAACTATCCACCTGGTGGGTTCTAATATTCTTGTTTTTAAGTATGTCAAAATCTCTGCGGGCCGGCCTCTACTTTTCATAGGGGTAATTCGCAAGCGAAGCTCAAAAATCGGATATTGTACAGTTTGACGATGTTCACATCTAATGTTCTCAACAACAAACGTTTCAGACAAATAAAACGTGCAAGGCTTTAAAAGAATGTTATCTTATGAGCGATAACCCGAAGAGAAATCTCGCCTCTGGTTGTCATCTTTTGAAAAAATTGATTAGCGTTCATGGAAGACTACTCGTGGTAACACAAATATATACAAATATATACATATATAATCGTCCGTATGTCATCCAGATTCCGAATGCTGTACCTTCTTTCACTGGGATTTGAGCAATCCGAAATCTTCGGAAGATACACTGTTATACTTGCATGTTATTTGAAACATGTTGAAGTCGGCTGATCTACACGAAACTATCCTATCACCAGTCATTTGTCATAAACATGCGCGTTATCACTGTGGCGTTACACTGTATTTCGCCATGAAGTCCCTCGGTCGCTCCAAAGAAGACGACAAATAGACATTTTTCAATGTATCAGCAGATTTCCGCGCAATTTGAAGTAAAAAAAATAAAAACAAACAAGAAGAAAAACAAAAAAGGAAAAACTTGATCGAACGCTCGTAGACAGAGCTGAATAGCGTATACGCATACGCTAAGTTTTGCAGCGGAAACACGGATTTTGAGTCGTTTGCATAGTTGATTTCCTATTCTGTTTCTTCAAGGCGTCGTTTTCCTTGCCGCTTTTTGTTTACAGAACAACCTCCAAAATTTTGGTACACCCCCTAAAAGATAATTTGCTCCTTAAAACCTCTGGAAATAGGAAAATAACTTCGACGAAAACAGAGTTCCTCGATTTTAAAAGTGAGCCCTCATTATTTTCCGCTAATTTCGCTAAATTTTAGACCAAGGACACTTGAGCCCGCGTTGTTGACCGCATACCCTCTGGCGAAGCATTTCATTATTTAGTCAAACGCGACAAAAACATAGGCAATATTTTGGTCAAAAGTTCTTTTCAGACTAATGACCAAACAGGCACTTTTAAATGCGCTCGTGCACGATGCAAAACGTATCCTTTCATTCACAACACTGAGAAAATATCGGCACCCACACGATCCATTAAGATCACCGATCACTTCACGTGCACCACCGCCAATGTAATCTATTGAATAACTTGCACTCATTGCAAAAAGTTATACATCGGCGAAACAGGCAGAACAGTAGGTGACCGATTCCAAGAACACCTTCGCGACGTGGAAAGGAATGACAGGAACACATCGAAACCAGTCGGTAGACATTTTAATTTACTTAATCATTCTAAGCAACATATGGCAATCTGCGGTCTTTCCTTACACTTAGGTTGCACGGAAAGCCGTAAAACTCTTGAACAAAAGCTCATCTTTCGAACCGGCAGTCTAAATCCCGCAGGAATCAACGAACGCTTTTCATTCCACTAATTAATTTATTCGTGTTTTTCTCGTTGCTATGTTCCCACCAATAACATAGCTCCATTTTCTGCCTTTAAAAGCACACACAACCCACAATTCCTCTATTCGCTCCGACGAAGGGCTAACGCTGGAAACGTCAGCTTTTGTAATCGTTACGGTGGCCAATTTACCATTTCAACTTTGTTGATATATCAAATTATTTCGTTACCCCCACCGACGCAGCCCCAAACAGTTTCTTCAGAAACTATCAGCCTTTTTTCATTACTCAGCTCTGTCAAGCTCGTAAACAGTGAGAATTTCGAAGCATAACGAGCAACTTGTCAGCGGTAGTACTCCATGTAAAACCCAGTTGCAACAATAGCGATTTGTACGACAAATGTCTCTCCTTATAAAGAGCAGATTCGGGCAGTTCTCATTTCCTAATCATGACAGGAACTGAGACACTTCGAATCTTCTGAGAACTGTTAGAAAAATGTTTGAAAATAAGCATAAGATATGCGGAGGAGAGACTTATCAATCCCTCCCACCATGCGTTTTCATGAAGCGCATGGTAGGAGGGATCGTTTGAATGATAGTCATTTTAAGATTCTGAGAAAGTGTCAAAGCAAATTTGATAACTTAGCGTTTGAAATGCTTTATATTGAGAAATTCAAACCTAATCTGAACGTGCAAACGGACTCCATACGTGCTATACGTTTTGTTTGACTAACCCGCAAATTATTTTCTCTTATTGTTTGTTTTTAGTATTTATAGAACTTATTTTTATACATTCTTGACTTGATAATGACGTTGTGTCAACGTGGAAACGTCGTCGATTTTAGCTTTCTATAGCCTTTTATCGTTTTTAAATTTTACAATGTTATCAAGCAACGTTTTGTCCCAAGTTTTTATCGTCAAATGTTAAAAAGGAAAAAAGCGTTAAATTTAAAACAGAGAGTTCAAAAAGTTAGCCGTCGTTGTTCACGTTCCCAGACAAGACAAAGTTTGGTCATTATACGTAGTTGTTTTGCAGAGGACGCAAAGAAATTTACAGATTTTTATATCGCATGTGCGCGCCATTGTTCGGCTTATCAAATCTTTTGTTTAGTGACTGATAAGGATATACCAGCCTTACAGCTGGACTTGAACAAATTAAGCGATTGGGCTAACAAGTGGCAGTTGCGCTTTAATCCTGAAAAATGTGAAGTTATGCGTGTAACGCACAGTAGAGACAGATCCAAGCCTAGTTATTCCCTTGGTACGCAACTAAAATCTGTCGACAGCGCCAAGGACCTAGGGGTCATAATAAACTACGATCTATCTTGGGGTAAATACGTTTCCCACATAGTAAACAAGGCGAACAAAGTGTTGGGTATAATTAGGCGATCACTTGGAAACGATAATCGCTATGCGTTTTCCTGCCTCTTTAAGTCGTTAGTAAGACCTATACTCGAATACGCTGTCCCCGTCTGGAGCCCCTACCAAAAAAAGGATATCGAATCCTTGGAAAAAGTCCAAAGAAGGGCATCTCGGTTGGCATTAAAGCAAAAACGCGGAGAAATGAGCTATGAAGACCGCTGCCGCCTACTGAATTGGCAAACTTTGGAGAAACGAAGAGAGTTTTTATCTCTGATCCAGTGCTACAAGATAGTTCAGGAAATAGATAGTCTTCATTTTTCGGACTTTTTTGAACTTACTAAATGTAATCGAACTAGAGCCAATCACGATTATAAGCTCTACGTAAAAATAGCTATCGTAAATTGCTACAAATTTTCTTTTTTTGTACGGATCGTTAATATGTGGAATAATTTGCCTAAAGATATTGTACACGCAGGATCATTGACTTTATTTCGTAACAGACTAAAGATTTACATGAATATTGATTGAGATGATGGTAAACAGTTTTTAATTATCTGTATATAATGTTTTGATCTTTTATTCGGGGAATCTTTTATATAGGGTTAACCTCTAGAATATCCCCTTTCGAGAGATACTTTTACAATTTTTATTTTCCTTTCTCTTGAATAAAGTATTGTATTGTATTGTATTGACGTTGTCGTCGCCGTTGCCGTCGTGGTTTTCATTATGGACAACCTTTATACTCCAGTGGCTTACTTTTCGCTGCGCACGCAGGTCCCTCGGGAGTTCCAAATCGATTTATTTCCAACTCATCATTTTCATTGGAGAAATGAACACAGCATCATGAGAGGCCATCGAGGGATCTTCGTCAAAGAAGTTGTACGCCCGGAGGTAGAAACTGGCAGAGTTAGCGGTCGTCGCGGTGTTCGAATAACCTTCGGAATGCGGCACATGCATCAGACCTGTGGTCACTCAGGAAACTAGATCTTCGATCTACGATCGATTCGTCCTCGGCAACGAAGCGTTGAAAGTCGACAACAGGATCGTACATACTGTACTGTAAAATGATGAGCTTGTTTCTTGGGTTTTTTTTTTTTCGTTTAGCGACAGACAAGTTTTGTTTTATTTTTTCAAGTTTACAAGTTTACTAGGTCTTCCAAAACAATTACTTACAATAAACACCGCCTGCAAATAGCGAGCTAATCTAGGCGGGCGATGTTAAGACAAACAAACACGAATTACTAGTTGAAGGCGTTAAAAAGGTCAAACGGCTCCTTTTACCAATCCCCAGTCCTTTGGGTACAACTGTTTCATCATGTCCCGGATGTCGATACGCTAACCTAGCTCGATTCACGCTTATGTTGTTAACATTGCCGTCGCGAAAGAAGTTAAGATATTTGGGATGGTCAAAACTAAGCCGGATCGTAAAAAGAGGTTTCTCTCTTCAGGCAGGCAGATTCAGGTAGGCGGACAGATTAGAAAAACCGACTTCTCTCTTTTATTGATTCTTCTGAAAACTGGTCTAAAACATGATAAGCTAACACTTATAAATCACTGTAAGGAATTACTGTCAATCACGAGTCTTGTAATTAAATATGTCTGTTATCAAAAGGCCCCGCCTATTTGCAAAACGAAACAATCTTCGTAGTCAATCATCCAAGTCTTTTCACTCTAACTAGCCAACATTTATACTTCAACGGCTGTTTCTTTAACCCCATTTAGTCGTCTTTTTTATTGCCGCTTTGTTGCCACCTTGTTGCTTCTTGTATAATTAATCGATGTATTAAGCCTGTTTTCTCGTTTTTCGCGCTAACTGCAGTTTAGTAACGTCAGTACTACAGTAACGTCATCTTGGTTTTTTCGGTGGTCATGACAATGGAAATATCTTATAGTTCTCTTTCCTTCCTGTTGTTCGTTATTTCTTTATATCGTATATTGTGTAATTATTGTAATTGTTTGTTATTCGAGTTTCAACCTACGTAAGTTAAGTGGGAATTAAAAGTGAATTGTATTTATCTACAAGATATGGAGTTGTCTATTTCTAAGCAACAGATTTCGCATAGTTGCAGTTTCATAAAGGTTGCAACGTGTCAATGAGCTATGTTCTGACACTTTGACATTATTGACTGATGTTTCTAGTTAAGTTGGAGGCATCAGGGTAAATTTAAGCCAATGGAAAGCACAGAAATCAGCTCGAGTAAACATGGAGTTCAAATGAAATCAACTTTGTTTATCTTATAGTAAATGATAGTAAATGACTAAAACTATGGGGTCAAATCCAAGAGAAATCAGTTCTTGTTCGAGTTAGTGGGTTTCTGCTGTAGAAGGACATAAAGTCTGAAGCTGACACACAAGTATTTTGAAATTTTTCAAAGTACAGTTTGTTTGCCTTTGAAATTAATTTCATGTGTTAATTTCTCCTTGGAAGATTGCTGGTCTTAAGGAAAACTCTATTTTTTTTTCACAGTGAACAATGTGAATTATGAACACCTTGAAACAACTAAAAGTTGTATTACCCTCATTTGGGGTATAAGTATTTCATAAATATTTCTCTGTGTACTGGGAGTAAAAAATATGACCCCAAGAGCAATTTCAAAGGAGTGTGCAAAGTAATTCGAGATTGCTTTGGTTTTGCTTTACTTCACTCGGCACCGTGATTGATCTAGAAAACTGGCACCATATTCTAAACCAAGCAGATTCCAGACTTGAACCAATCGCGACTTGGTCGGTCGACTTTTCCCGCACTTGAGACAGTTTTTCTTTCCTGCATAAAAACTGTCATGGACCTGAAAGGCTTTTACCTGATGTAGAGCGTGTTTCCTTAGTTAGTTGACCAATATCTTATACCTTAACCAGATGCTCGGTCAATAATTGACATATGTTAAGAAGTGGACATACCTGCCAAAGGAGGCGAAGTGTGTCAGAATGTGACGGAGGAAGAAAGATCACCTCCCCATTACCTCAATTGGTTAGAGTGCCGAACTGTTGTGCGGGAGGTCCAGGGTTCGAGCCATGGCCGGACCAACACTCAAGGTCAAGAAATGGATAGACCTTCTAGTCTTCTCGGAAAAGGACGAATGAACCGTAGGTCCGTCTGCTACTTTTATTAATTAGTTAATTTGGTGGTAGTAGTAGTAGTGAATTTTATTTATGTGTCGTGAAAACCTGGCGCATAGCACTAATTGGGGACACAGGGTAAAAGCTTTAAAAATAAGAAATCTGGAACCTATTTACAGAATTATTTACCTAACCTATTAACAGTTAAAATTATTTATCAATGTCCTAGAGTTAAAAATCAACTATTACAGAGCGCAAATTTTTTGCATCCATCATCAATCATGACAGTCATGTCCGTTCTCCTGATTTTGCTCTTAAATCCGTGCAGGCTGTCTTCACTGCGTAACTCTTTTGTAAGTTTCGACCAGAGGAGAGGGCCATAGTATCTTAGAGAGTGTTTACCATATTTTACTGTATTAAAGCGAGGGATTCTAAAATCTGTATTTCTTAGAGAATATCTTCTATCGCAGTTTACTTCTGACATAAATAGTTCCTGTATTTGACAACGAAGTAAGTTCTTTTTTGCCTTGAACTGGAAAGGATTGCTATGTCCTGTAGCCTTCTGTTCACCAGTGATGGAATTTCAGCCAGCTTCAGCAGGCCGTCATAAGAGAGTGATTTATCGTTGAAAACTGCTCTCAAGGCCCTTTCCTGTAGTACTTCAGCTTTACGTTTGTCTGAGGCTCTGCAGAAATGCCAGATGATACTGCAGTAGGTCAAGTGAGGTAAAATGGCGGCTTTTTAAAGTTGTAGTTTAGCGTAAGTGGGTATTAGTTTTCTAAGTCGACTTAAAACTCCTATCTGTTGACTTGCCTTTTTACAGACTAAGGTAATATGCTCACTAAAATTTAGTTCAGAGTCCAGGAGTACCCCAAATAGTTTGATAGATTTTGATTGTTCAATGTCAGTCCCATCTATATGCTATTATATACTATTATCTACTATTTTTGGCCTCAGTTCCAGAACCCATAAGCATGGATTGATATTTCTGAACAATCACTTGTAGCAGGTTTTCTTTGTACCATTTAGTAATTTTTCTACCTTCACTCAGCAGTTTCTCTTCAACAATACTGTATCTATATTATTCTTCGACTAGATCTTTGCAATCTTGATCGAGAACCGGCTTTCGCGATTGCGACAATGAAGCCATCGATAAAAGGTCGTCCTGCACGATGAAAAGCCACCGTATTATATGGCTGACTAGATCATTTTAAAAGCATTGAATGGGCGAAAGAGAGCTTTGTGATTTACCAAGAAAACGAGCATCGATTCTAAAGAAGCCTTGCTACACAGCAGTTTGGAGGAAAGTCAAACAGAAAGCTTCTCTCGGCTCCTGGGTGACCGTCGGACGGGGAAACGTTTACAATCGATCTTTAGCCTAATCCCATGTAAGTTCTTGAGTGACCTTTCACTCCCAGTGAGATCAGATTCAAAGATGCATTTCTCCTAAATATCATTTTGTTATCCTCCATAATTTATTCGTATTTTGAAACACTGTGAGTATTTATTGAACGTGGAGCGTGACGAATTCATTCTTAGGAGGCGTAGCGCCTCTCCTTTTTTACGAATCCTCTCCTTACGCCTGATGAAAAACACGCGCGACTTTGTTATCCTGATCAGTTTTTCACTTAAATGCCATCGTTTATTTTGCCAAAGGCATGTCACGAGACACAACGAAGCATGATAAGAAAATAACCGCCTTGAGCTGTTTCGAAAAAGGAGTTAAACGAATAAAAGCATGGTATTGTTTACGATGAAAGTAGAAGTAGAACGTGGGGCAATATTAACTTAATAATATGTAAGTGATCGTGGGCGAAAAAGGAAAAAAATTAAAAATTGAAAAATTGAAAAATATTTGAATTAGAATCCACGGGCATGTTGGCAAGGATGCACTTCTCGAACACATGATCCACGGTTCGATTAAATTAGCCCGAAAGGCAAGGTTAGTATTAAGAACGTTCAAACGCTTGCTCCCGAGAAGCCCAAAGGTCTGAGACTCTGGAGATAAAAACAGAAAACAAAGCTGCCTTGGTACTTGGGATATCTCCCTTAGGCCAACTTCTGCAGAATGAATCATCAGAATAGGGTCAAACAATGATAAAAAGCGGTAATGTCAACTAACAACATTAAATACTAATCAGCTTAATATACCATCCATCTAATCAAGGCACTGGAGTAGACAGCCCGATTGCTAAAGAGAAGTCAGTTGGTAGCTGTGAATAAAAAATAATATAAATATTGCTTTGGAATTATGCTACGTCTGGTTGAAAAGCGAGCATAAGCGGGGAAAGTGAGATACACTAATCGGAACGAACACAGCGCAACTCAATTTTCTTAATTCTTACCCTTTGATACTAAATGTCATCTTAGTTTATGGTTTCCTTCAAATCTGCAATTAGATTTGCTAACATTAATCTTCTCCTTTTGTCTCTTTTGTTCTTTAAGACTTTTCTGCGCCTTTGCCTTTGTCTCCCTGAAAGTTGTCTAATCCGAAGTAGCAATTTTGTAGCAATGGATGGAGTAAACAAAACGGGTTTGGCTTATATAAGTTTATTGAAGCTTTTATAGAGTGTTTTACAACAAGTTAATTATTTTTAGTAGGGTCAATATTGATGGTGGCTTGAGAGATATCAACATCTATTTATTTGTCTTCCATAAAGGTCACTTTGAGTTCTTAATAGTAACTTTGCTTCGTGACGAACAAACCAATAGCATTTTTCTTCTCTATATTACACTCAAAAAAATTAGGAAATATTACTTATACTTAGAAAACACTCACAAGTTCATTAAGCATGTCTGACTTAATCAGTTATAAAAATCATCTAATCAGCGATGCCTTTTTTTGTATCTTTTTGTCTCTATCAGTCTACAGTCGATAACAGAAAAAGCACTCACGGGTGCAACAAGTAAATAAACGCTAAACTAAGAAGTGTGAAAGTGAAGCAAATACGCAAATTTTCTTTCAAGGAAACTTTCACTTAACCTCCATCTACAAACTATAAAAATAATTATCATTACAAACAAAGCATTATAATTGTAAGATGAACATTACATCTTAAAATCAGGAGCTACAAAAAGGTAAGCCTAAGGTTCTTGGAATCTAGACCACAAATTACCACTGAGCAAAACCAATGATAACTAAAACAGCTCATACCCTCTTCTCTTTAGCTTCCCGTCTTCATTTAACAATACAGCAGCAGTATATATAATTAGATTATCTTTACTCTCCTTCTTTTCTCCTTTTTCTTCCTTTCTTTCTTCTCTTTTTTCTCCCTTTTTTCTTTTTTATTATAAATTCTAAATGTTGTATATTATCGCGCTGTATCAATAAGTCTTCTATTCATTCTATATATTTATATTAAGAACTATTCTCTTAATAGCCTAATTTATTATTGCCTCACACTTGTATCTTGGACCTCTCTATTTACTTAAATGGGACAGTGACCAACACGAAAGCTACGGCTACTTTGGTCACTGTGCACCCATATACAAACAACCTGCATGATATCTACTTCTCATTATCTTCTTCACCTAGTTATATAAGTCGTCTTATACTGTATTAATTTACTGTATTATACTGTATTAATTATACTGTATTAATTTGAATAGTGCGAAATAAACTTGGAGACTTGGAAACCAGGAAACTTGACCAATAAACGACTACAACATGGAAGGCTCAGCAATTCTGGTATCATGCCTCAGTCCTGCACAAGAGGAGTTGCTACGGATGACTCCTCGTCTTCGTCATTTCCGGTTTCGTCTGTATCCACGGCCGTTAGTTGATAACCATTACTCTCTTGCACACCAACCTCTTCATCACAAAGGTCTACAGCATCCCCTCGGTCCTCCATATGTTTTCCAATACCGTCTTGTTCATCATCTGTGTTCTCAAGTTGGCAAGTCTTAGGTTCTTCATCACCTCTTGCCTCCTTTACAGACTGTACTGCTGCAGCATCTTGATTATCAGCATCAGTCACAGGGGGGCATACCAGAGTACCAAGACCGTTATCGTCCATCGCCAAAGAAGATGGCAAAAGATCGATATCTTTTTCCTCAATCAAAAGAGGGCACTCAGGGTCGTCAATATCTTCTTCCTCAAGCCCAGGAGGGCACTCAGAGTCCTCAAAATCTTCCTCCTCGTTCTCGCTGAGGTATGGTAAAGTATCACTCTGGTGAAGGTACGCTGAGGCATCAATATCTTTTTCATCACTCTTAAAAGAGTGCGCTGCCCCACTTTCTTCTCCTACTTTGATACCGAGAGGGAAAGCTCTAGCACCGTCTTCTATCGCAGCCACAAAAGGATGCACAGTAGCGCCGTGTTCACCCACTTTACGGTCGAGATTAGCTGCAGCTGCTCTTTCGTCTGCCACGTTAACTCTGAAGGGGAAAGCTGTTACACCGCCGTCTATTGCAACCACAAAAGGATGCGCAGTACCACCGTGTTCACCCACTTCTCGGTCGAGATTTGCTGCAGCTGCTCCTTCGTCTTCTACGCTAATTGTGAGAGGGAAAGCTGTAGCGCCATCGTCTATTTCAACCACAAAAGGATGTGCAATAGCACCGTGTTCACCCACCTCACAGTTGGGATTTGCGGAAGCTGCTCCTTGCTCATTTGGTCCTGCATCTTCTCGGATTGCAACAGCTCCACGATCATCGATAAACTTGTACTTATCGTAATCATACTTGTCCATGTCCACGATATCCACATATGTCTGTGATAAAGATCAGAAGGTAATCAGGAGTTAAGTATGTTGAATAATCAGTGAGTTAATGAATGTCAACAATGGAACCAGGAACAATCCAAAAAAAATGAATCATTTATTAGACAATGAAGATTGCAAAGACAGGGAACGATTTGCGTGTATAAATTGATAAAGAAACGAAAGCAGGTAAGGTCGACCTCTATCGTTCAAATTTTCCAAACTATCACTTCAATAGGTGTTCCATACTCGCCATTAATTAACAAATAAAGAAGCCTTGACTATCTTCTGGTCTCTTTTAAAGCACTTACAAAGCGGCCAGAGAGATCTAGGAGGAAACGCTAGACGTAGCCGAGTGTTGTTTCTCGCTACTTCTTTAACATTTGTTTAATAATGAAGATTCCGTCAAATTCCCAACGAACTACTTACTATTCAAAGCAAATTATAATTTTCGAAGCAAACAAAAGTGTCGTTAGTATGTTCTATACTCCCACAAAACATGCTACAATGAGCCAATTGGAATCCGTGCTAGAATGATTCAAATAATCCGACTGTTTGAATAAGACTTCGGTCGTCAAAAATGTCAAACCATGAAAGTTCATAATCCGTAAGAGTTCACAAACTTAAATAGTTCGGAAACTCGAATCTAAAAACATTTTTGCCTGAGGTTTTCTATTTTTGATACAGAATCTGAAAGTGAAATGTACGGTGAAATGAGCCCAAATCGTGTCTTATAAAAACATGCAAGTTTTTTCAAATGGCAATTAGCAAGCAAACTTCCCGAGGTGTATGTTTTATGAATGAACGAGAGCCAAATTCTTAGGAACTTGAAGATCGCTCGGGATGACAGCACCGTAACATACGGCTGTTGTGCCTGATGTGGCCTTCCACTCAACCTATCAGAAAGGACATTAGAATAGGCCCTTAGTTGTCCCTTCTGAGATATCTGAGGCATGCCTCACTGTGATGACCGGAGATTAGCAGTTGCCTCACACTATCTTGATCTGTATGAATTTTAACAGTTCTGCTAGTTTGGCTATATTTTCAAGTTTTATTATTCCTTTTTTTTGGTTCTGTTTGTTTTTGAATACGAAAATATACATACTATGCGAGTGTTGCCTGTACTTCAGTTTTATTACCGTATAAAAGTCAACAATCTGACTCAGCACGAAAACATTCAAACAGTCCTTTTCGTTGGCTTGTTTGCAAAATTTTCTGTAGCTACTTGCCGGGTCGTTTGTTCCAAAATTTCGCTTTCAATTAACGAAAAATAAAGTAGAGAGAAGTCTGGGAAATTGTCGAAGTACAAATTGGCCGATGGCGGACAGCTTTAGCTCAGCTCCACGTTTTGTAATCTAATAGAACACACTCTTTCAGCCATTAACAGCGCGCATTATATTCGAACTTTATTATAATATAATTATAATATAATGACCTGGGATCCTAATATACAGACCTGTACCTCATGAAAACAAACAGACGCTTTCGGAAAGGAAAAAAAACCTAGTCAAGCATGCAAACACAAGACAACGAAGAGAAACAAAGACCAACATAAACTACCCAAAAAACCCAGAACCGAAGACGTATTTTCTGAATAAGATGTTGTATGGCAAACCTTTGTTTTTAGATAGGTATCCATTGTTTTGTAGAGGTTCACAAAATGTGGCCGGGCAGCGATTTCATACTTCCAGCAGCTTAACATCACCGCGTATCTACAAAAAAAACAATGAAATTTCCTACTATAAGGGTTACGTAGCCGCAACTAGCTACAATTACACCTGAAATGCTTAGTTTACAAAAACAAAATCGCTTGGTTTACCTTGTTACATTGCAGTTCAAATAGAGCTTGGAATAAAGAAACCAATATCATTCTGAATTTCACTCACCAACTTTGAAATGACTGAAGTGGGTGATGTGAGTCATTTCTAAAATGTATTTTTTTTGTTTCGTTTTTTGTGCTGTTTTTTGCTTTGTTTTTGTTTTGTTTTGTTTTGTTCTGTTTTGTTTTGTTTTGTTTTTTTTTGGTTTTGTTTTGTTTCGATTTTGTTTTGTTTCGATTTTGTTTTGCTTTTGTTTGGTTTAGTCTAGTTTAATCTTTTTTTGTTTTATTGATAGCTCAAATTTGGTAGGAAGGCTATCTATTCCGTCTGAAAAGATTTAAAGGTTCACGAGGTATTTACAACATCATCACCACCATTATCGCTTTTTTCATCATCTGATAAAATTAATGCAAGCTACAACAAACCCGACCACGATAGCTATCGTATCGCACTTTATTTCTGTAACATTACATTTTTGTTTTGTACAATCCATATTCAGTATAATACAGAAGAAGCCGAACTTACAAACTGTCGTCTATATGTCCAGGTTTTGGCAAACGGTAACCTTGATAGATTTTTCTTATTGTCGTGGTTTCAGACCATCCTTCGTACGGAATACCTCCTGTGGACAAATAAAAGAGCAGAACTGTTTTGTTGTAATCAATTCCATCTTAATAGGCGCGATCGGAATGATTTCAATGTTAAAGGGATAGTTATTGAAGAATATTCCTGTTTACATCAAATAAGAGATAGAAGAAGAAACGTTTTCTAACAATGTGGTAAAATATTTTATTCATTAGCGACATTGAGTATTGCCATTACTTCTCTATCATGCAATGCTTCTGTGGCTGCTCATGGTATAACCTTTCAAATGGCAATTGTGCAAGCAATTTCGGCGAGTATATTTTCGGAAAGTAAACTAACAAATAAGTGAACTGAGTACCGATTGTGAAGATTTCAAACAGGACTATGCCATAAGACCACCTGTGAAAGAAATAGAAGGATGACGACTCGTGTCAACTAGGTTAGAAAAATGATCTTTAATTCAGTCACTTCAAATGTTTTAGAATATTTTTAACAAGATATAAACAATGCCTTAAACATAAAAACTCCATAGTTATTTATTTGATCATTCATTTATCTTTGCATCTCTTTTTTTTCTTAATGAGGTTTTAATTATTGCCCGTAAAACTTAATACTCATCCACATCTACTCTCAGATTTCTCGGCTCGACGTATCCTAATGACCCTCTGATCAATAAAGCACTGATTATTCAATTCGTTAAGTAAGCATCGTAAACAGGTTGACACTTATAATGTATATGATGACGATTGCAGTACGTACACATCACTTTTGGTTGAGAGCCGTTCCACATGGCCAATGAGAATCTCGGGTGCACTCCATTTGACTGGGATACATCCCTGGGTGAGTATTTAGAATATTATAAGCATATGCAATTAAAGACTCTGTAATACAATTTCTGAGATATTTTTCGCAAAGATTTAGACCCTTTTTTCACCAAAGATGCGAGTAGTCGCGATAAATTCAAGAGCAACACACGCGTTTCTACAAATTTCTTTAGATACAAACCACGTGCTCCTTTTTCTTTGCGTCTCCTGTGTTGCTCTACCCTTCGGAATGTTTGAGTTGGTATTCTTGCAATTAAAAGAACATTTATCAACTCCGATTTTCTTATTCCCTGCGTTCACTTCGTAGGTAGAGTGTATAATTTTTTTTTTGTTTGTATGAAAGTTTCGAAATGCTTAGGATGGCATTCCGATTAGGGAAACATGTTTGGCCGTAAAACTGTATATAAGGAAGTAAGGCTCGTCAGCGTAGTTCAAGTTTTTGCTTGAGTATCAAAATAGAGGCCTAGTTGACGTCATTTACTGGCATACGCTCATTTTTCGTTTTAGTTTTTTCACATTATAATATTTCATACCCACAACCCCAAAACAAATTTCTCCTCTATACCTTAGGTATACACGTAAAGAAGCTAACCTCGCATTATGGTATATGATTCATTTGATAACAGTCAACTAACAACTCGCTGAACAAGTGATTAAAAAATTCTGAAAATTACCCTCTTGGCATTTCCTCGACCGTATTTGAAATCCTGATAAGAGAGCCCAAAATCAGTCAACTTGCATACACGATGCTCATCGAGGAGGATGTTGCGAGCTGCAAGATCGCGATGAATTATCTGAAATTGAAAAAAAGAATGTGATGGACATCCATCACATAGTAATCTCGTGCGTAGGAAATTAACGTCTCTTACCCCTAACCCTGCAAGAGACTGGACCTCCATTTATTAGTCCCTATTCGAGATGTCAAGAGTATCTAGCCATTTCTTGATATAGAAAGGTAGCATATTCTTCTCACTTGTTTTAAGACCTTGAGTGTTGGTCCGGCCGGGGCTCGAACCCTTAACCTCCCGCACAACAGTCCAGCGCTTTATCCATTGAGCTAACTGGGAGATGTATAGTGATCGATTTGCGAAATGGAAACCAAGAAGAGTTTGAGCACTTACCCCTCTAGACGCGAGAAAAGTCATACCATGTGCGATCTGTTTAGCGAACAGTACCATGTCATATGTTGTCAAGTGGTCGACTCTTCCGACCCCACGATGATAGTGGTCGAATACCCCCCTGGATTTTCTGAGGTAACCCAGCAAGTCACCACGCCACAGGTACTCCATGATAAGTATTGGCTGAACTAGATAAATTTAAACAAGAATTTGCAAATCATCATAAGAGAAGCAGAGCAGACGTTCCAAAATGTACTAAATTTTACGTGCGTACTTTATCTATATAGTAGGTTCTATCTTTAATGAACCAAAGTAGAGGCAGAGAGGGAAAAGAGAAGGAAGGAAACACGCGGACAGAGATATGAAGACAGGCAGACACATACGGCAGATAGAGGACTACTTATACAGACAGACAGACGAGCGAGCGAACGGAAAGGATGACAAAAAGATGGCAGATAAATAGACAGAGATTCGCCATCCTAAATCGGAGCTTTAATCACATTTTACATTTTAGAGCGCTAAATGTTTGGAAAAAAATAAATAAATAACTAAAAAAATTTAAAAATGTGGAAGTATTCCCTGAATTAGCCCAGCATCTTAGCAATAGAACTGTTTATACTAGTGGTTGAATTGTCCTCAGAGATGTTTTTATCCTTACTGTGACTCAGCTGATTACTATCATAACAATAGCTGATTACCTCCAACTGTAACACAGCCAATAAACTTAACAACATTCTCATGGCCCATCCTTCCAAAGAGTTTTAATAACTCGATCTCTCTCAGCAGGGCCTTCCTTCCTTGCTCTCCAGAGATTGCTGGGAAACCACAAAAACAAAATTGCAATGGTTAACACGCTCATCTGAGGGTGTTGTATTTTGGTGTTAAATAATCAGCACAAGTTACGGTGCACAAGGTCCACATATCTAAATCAAAACTCAAAAACTCATTCATATTTGATAAGAAAAATAAACGAGCTGGCGTTTCTCTTCATTTGTACGATATTTCATTTGTGTGATATTTCCTCAACTAGATTTATCGTCATTGAAAAAAGAGGTCTTTACCACTTAAATGCTACGCAATCCTTTTTTCTATTTTATTTTATTATATAAAGTAACTTCTTATGAGTTTTTGTTTTATTTTGTGGGTTTTCGATTTTGTTTTGTTCTTGCTTGATGGTTTTGTTTTCATTCATCTGTTTTGCTTCGTTTTACGACTTATAACTTGTAATCATTGTGAAATTATACTGACCGAAGCTAACAAAGTATTACCTAACGCCATATAAACCATGTAAGTGAAAAAACACTCCAACTTCTACTTTCAACACACTACTGCAAAAACTTCAAAACTAGTTTCGTCTACGACCTCGTCAGTTGATAACAAAAAAAGACTAAAAATTTGAAAAATTTTTAAAAAACGCGCATGTCGTGTAGTAACACACGAAAAGTAGCCGCTCGGAACCAGGTCTCTAGAACTGTCACATTGCCATAACTGCCCAAGGCACGTTGACATAATTCCACTCGCTTTTGGAATTCATTAACTTGCCCTCTGCAACCTTATTTATCAGTACAGACTCCGTTATCTGCCTCAACATTGCATCGTCACGAAAAACCCCCGTTACATTCATTACAAAGCCCACTTCATTTCCACCATGCCTTTCACAACAATGTCTCCACAGAACAGAGCTCCCTTCTCGCCGTTCTAAAGCATGAAAGTGTTGTCTACCACGAGTATACGCACTTCTGGACGTCTCTCCTACATATTTCGATTTACAAACACGGCAAACCAACTCATATGTAACACCCGTACCTGGGCATGAGCCCTTTCCATCAGTCCGGCAGAGAAGGCAGTCAGCATTGGTGCATCGCCTCTGTTTGAAAGGGTCTGATTTTTGGAGCATGGCTTCAAGGGTTGTTCCAGATTGCTTAACAACTTTGATCTTAAACTCTGTGGCTTTGATCTCTCTCATGTACCTCCGTTTAATCTGGGAACCAGGCGTTGCTAGGACGAAAATCACTGTTTCATAACCACCCTTTCTAAACCAGTTGTCACGCCTCTTCTTTCTCTCTCGCGCCTGTTCGTACGCCTTTCACTCCCTCGGCCTGTAAAACGGCTTCTCACCATTCGCATCCAGTTCCACGGAACCAAGAGATTTCAACCTTGGCTGCCACCGGTTGAGCAGCCGGACAAGGTTACTACCAGAAAGATGTTCACGGAGGCAATGAGGGTTGTCCTATTATTTATCATGATGAACCACCTCTACACATTCGACAATCAGATCAAGTTGCAGACAAAGCGAGGTCCGATAGGGCTTAAGCTTACTAGGGTCTTGGCCCAGTTGTTTAGGGTCTGGTGGGACAGGCAAATGGTGAATAGGCTGGAAGAAAGTGGGGTGGGGTTACGGGTGTACAAGAGATACGTGGATGACATAAATGTGGTTATGAACGCTCCCGCGGCTGGTTTCAGATTTGAGGAGCGCCGTTTCACCCAAGATGAGAACTTTGCACAGATAGAGCAAAAACTCAAGCCAGATAATCGATCCATGCAGTTGTTTCAGTCGATTGGAAACAGCATACACCCTTCTATAAGGTTAGAGGTCGACTGCCCGTCACGGCATGTGGATGGAAAACTACCCATACTCGATTTAAAAGTCTGGATAGAGAGGAGAAGGCGTGTAGGTGATGATGGGCAAGACCGTGATATACAGGTCGTGTTACATGAGTTCTACTGCAAAGATGTTGTCTCCAGATCTGTGATAAATGCAAGATCGGCCTTACCGTGGAGTTGCAAGAGAACCATACTTACGCAGGAGGTGTTAAGGACTCTCCTCAACTGTAGCAGGGAGTTACCCTGGGAGGTTGTTGTTGCTCACGTCAACCACATGATGTCACGTCTTCAATATTCTGGTTATGATCACAAGTTTCGAAAAAAAGTAGTACGTTCAGCGTTGGCTGCCTACAACCGACTAGTGGAACTGGATGCGAATGGTAAGAAGCCGTTGTACATGACGAGGGAGTGGAAGGCGTACGAGCGGGCGCGAGAGAGAAAGAAGAGGCGTGACAACTGGTTTAGAAAGGGTGGTTATGAAACAGTGGTTTTCGTCCCAGCAACGCCTGGTTCCCAGATTAAACGGAGGTACATGAGAGAGATCAAAGCCACAGAGTTTAAGATCAAAGTTGTTGAGCAATCTGGAACAACCCTTAAAGCCATGCTCCAAAAATCAGACCCTTTCAAACAGAGGCGATGCACCAATGCTGACTGCCTTCTTTGCCGGACTGACGGAAAGGGATCATGCCGAAGTACGGGTGTTACATATGAGTTGGTTTGCCGTGTTTGTAAATCGAAATATGTAGGAGAGACGTCCAGAAGTGCGTATACTCGTGGTAGACAACACTTTCATGCTTTAGAACGGCGAGAAGGGAGCTCTGTTCTGTGGAGACATTCTTGAGAAAGGCGTGGTGGAAATGAAGTGGGCTTTGTAATGAATGTAACGGGGGTTTTTCGTGACGATGCAATGTTGAGGCAGTTAACGGAGTCTGTACTGATAAATAAGGTTGAAGAGGGCAAGTTAATGAATTCCAAAAGCGAGTGGAATTATGTCAACGTGCCTAGGGCAGTTATGGCAATGTGACAGTTCTAGAGACCTGGTTCCGAGCGGCTACTTTTCGTGCGTTACTACACGACGTGCGCGTTTTTTCAAAAATTTTTCAAATTTTTAGTTTTTTTTTGTCATCAACTGACGAGGTCGCAGACGAAACTAGTTTTGAAGTTTTCGCAGTAGTGTGTTGAAAGTAGAAGTTGGAGTGTTTTTTCACTTACATGGTTTATATGGCAACTTGTAATCAGTCCGCAATTTAATATATGTAATAAGGTTATACACTTTTATTACATAGATACTGAGATTTACACACGACAAAAAACCCGCGTAAAACTAGTACGTTAAATCCATTAGCCAATGGGAAACGCGAACGATGAATTTTCACTAGTTAAAAAACGTCGTTCGCCCAATCACAAACGCGAACCACGAAAATTCACTAGTGCACAATCGTGGCCCGCGAGTTTCACTCCGACTCTTGAATCCAACATGACTAGTTCAAGGTTTGCTTCTTTGGAAGGTTCCATTGAGACTTTTATTGAAGAACAAGAAAACCAGAACACAGGGAAGAAAACGAAACGAGACGTTGCTTTGTTTGCAGAGTTCCTTCAAACAAAAGCAGAAGCACAAAGTGAAATAGCTGAAATTCCTCCCGCCGAGCTGAATGAACTTTTGAGGGAATTCATTTTAAGAGTTCGCACAAAAGAAGGACAAGATTACGAAAAAGCATCAGTGGAAGAGAATCAGAGCATCCAGCGACTCCGATGATGACTAAGTTATGTATACTGTAATTTTGCCTTGAATTTTCATGAAAGTTGCAGACTGTTTTAGACTGATATCGGTTAAGGTTTGCATTGTGTTATTCAGCGTAAAAGCGTATGACGCTGGGTGTTTTCATGATTTAGTGACATTCTGATTTACGACATTTATGACTTGTAAATCTAAGTTAAGTTTTTTTCTCTAAAGTTGTCATTTACGTCTATATTTGGATTTGTTATCTTCATTAAACATTTCAAAAGACAAAGAGAACTTTATATTTTAGTTTATAATAGCAATTGAATGGGTTTTATAAACATGCGCGCCTAAACTGATAAATTGACCAGCAATTTCTCTTTTCAAAAATCTCAATATCTATAAAATAAACAAATTACACCATGGAAAATGCTTTGCACGATTTTATTCACTCGTCGAGGAGTATCAGAAAACTCACTCGTTCGCTACGCTCACTCGTTCCTTTTCTGATACTTCTCAACTCGTGAATAAAAATCGTACACGCGCATTTTCCATGGAGTGGTCTCTATTTAAACCAATGGGTTAAGTTAGGTCATATGGTTCAAATTTTTGTCTCCCCAAAACCGCACGCTCTCTTAGCCTCTTTCAAGTCAAATAACAAAATTTCCGTCAAAAGTCTCTCAGATGGCAACAGTGCAAAATATTCGACGCCAGGGGGAATTTGCCTTTGAATATTGAACAACGACCACCGCCGCATGAGGAGAGCACGTGATTGGAGGTGGGATTAAAATAAGGTGAGACTTTATTATTTCCAGTAGTAGTTTCCACTTTTTTCGCTTCCATAACATAACATAGAACACAACGCGAGCTCTTATTGTTGAGGATAGTTCAATCAAGCTTTCAATAATGAGAGATCTTAAAAATGTACTTACGCAGGTAACACTTGGCAGCAACTGTACTATTTCCACGTCTGCCACGGGACCGACCCAGTAGCGCTCGCCACACTGAGCCAAATGCCCCTCTGCCAATGGGCTCGCGAAAGTTTAGGCGGTCAACTGCAATCTCCCATTCATCCGTGTTTGCGTTTAACTGAGCCATCTCAACTTCATCTTGCTCTTCACTGAATAATTGCAGATGAAAACACAACTTTCATTTAACTATGTTTGTTACCGATCTGTCTTTACATCTCTGAGTATATCTCTTTTTTATATAAAAAGGGCATCTTTGCGAGGGTCTATGAAATAATTTATATTAAGCGCGTTAAAAAATTCTCGTCTGCTGATGGAAAATTGTTGAAATAGGTGAAATTTGGATACTATTTTACTGAATGAGCCCGTGCCACATCATCCCAGTACCAGAGATTTGATTTTTATAAAAAACACGGAATGAACACAGTATGTAAAATCTGAAGATACCTTGTGCTGACTTGGTATTTTGCATTTTACGTCATTTTAATACCGTGCCTCTTACGTGCCTGTCTAATGGTTAGTAAATAAATTACTAACCGACTCAAACCGGGTTGTCTAAAAATAGGGATCGGTCTAAAATCGAGTAAACAAGCAATATTTAAAATGGGTCTACAAGAAGGACTAAGCTAAAATACAACACAATTTTCTTGGCAGTGGCGATTAAGAGACTGTCTGTAAGAGCGGTCCGGTCGATTTTGCTTGAGACAGGGATTTCGCTCATTTCTTGTGTGTTTTAGGACATTCGTGTACCTATGCTAAAACCACAATCCGTTTGATCGGATCTCTTTATTTTTCAGAGTTTTACGGAAATTAAATCTCACTCGAGCGAGGGCTTGTCGAGACACTTTTGAAGACTTTAATTTGAGAGAACTTTGGAGGAGAATTAACAAAAAAACACGGAACTCAGCAGAAAACAAATACCACAGCCATGTATATTAACTCTACCTTATCCATCGAGGCGACTCTCGTGAACATCACATTTCAATCAAGGAAACAGGAAGACTTGTATGACACCTTATCGGTTCGCTTAAGTCACACACGCGAAAACTGATCAAATTCAAGCTAAATATTTGAAAAAAGTGAGGCGTTCTCAACTGATCCAACTAACATAGCTGGGAAGTAGATGCCATAGAAAAGGTAACTACAGAAAAAAAGCTTTGCGGTCCGACCTTTGCGAAAACTTAGAGGGACTTGTCAACACGAGGCGTAGCAAATCAGTAAATCGAGCATGTTGAGGCTATTCCTCAACAAGGTTTTATGTTAGTCCGTTCCGTTACTCATCTTTTTGTATGTCAGTAGACCACAATCCTTCAGTAGTAATTTTTTTATTTTTGAGCCCTTTACGCACGTGGAAAAGTGCTTGTGAATGAGTTAGGTACGTAAAAACTGTTTTCTTTTCTTTCGTTTACCGCCTTTCATCATGTGGTTTTTACGGCTCCCTGAGCCTCGTAATTTATGATGAAAGGGCGACCGGATGGTTTTGTAAACATCGGAATTCTTCGCCGTCATTAAATTCGTTGGGTTAATGAGCTGTTCTGTTGTTATTCGCCATCAACGCCGCTATATGTGTCCGACCCGGACATTGTTGTAAAAACCACATGCTTGTCATCGCTTCTTGCTGTGGAATTTGTGCTTATTTACGCTGTATGTGACCTGTAACTGGAGAATCGCCGATTCATCGAAAGAAACCGCCGTCGTTCCACATTTGTGTCATGTCGCAACGTGGAATTTTCCATGAAAGGTTAGAGTCGCTGGATAGATCTCGCCGAGGACATTTGTCGTCAATTACAAAGGTGTGTAAAACGCTAGATGAAAGTCTTAAAGATTTTGGAAACATTGTTGAGGTACGAACTCAACAAACTCAACTTAATACCGCATGGGAGAAATACTGTGCATGCTGTGATAAATATGATGATTTGCTTGACACTTCCTGTGAAAAATATCAGAGTGTTTTGAAAGACCGTGACACTCAACGCGTAAGGGTACAAGCTTACAATGAAAAACATTGAACAATTTGTTATTGACGCTTCCGAATTCTACAATGCTCGAGTGTCTGAAGAATTAAAGGAGAAAAGGGAAAACTCCCAATCGGAATCTGTCAAATCCGGAAAAAGCTATTCCTCAAGATTGAGTGTATCTAGTTCGAAAGCGCGTGAAGCTAAAATCCAAGCAGCAAAGGCAGCATTAATGCAGCAACAAGCTGAAGAGAGAAGTAGAAGGACAGTTGAGCTGGAGGTGAAAAGGGTCGAGATGGAAATAAAACGAACTCAATTGGAACTCCAAGATAGACTGGAACTAACCAAATGGGAAGCTGAAAAGGAAGTTGTGGCCGCAAGGGATCAGGCAGAACTAGCCAAACTTAAGGTCTTTCTGGCAGAACAAGAAATATCTGAACTGACAAATGAACAAGAGGGTATTAAATGGTCTCCGAAAGTTGAAGAATTTCAACCAAAGAACAATCTAATGCTACCTCTGCAAGTACCAATCGCCTCTTTGCCTTCAGTGATTTCTAGTAGCCCTACTCCTGCGCCTGTGTCAGCCAGCAATCCGCCTCTCACATCTACACCAGCGGTAGAAAACCCCGTAGCCACTACCTCCATACATGCTACTGGGGGAGTCTGCTTTAGTGATCCACTTCCGGTTCCAAGAATAGAACTTAAGCCAGTCATTGGTGAGAGTAATGTGTCCAAACCCCTCAGAGGTGATTGTCAAAATGAACCTAAATCACAAGCATTGACTCCTGTGACCGCTATCAGTACGTCCTCTTCAGTCACGCCTAATGTGTCTGGTGCAACTGCGAATGAAAGCCTTGCAGCGATTATGTCCTCAATGGAGAGGATAAGCGCTGCCCATGATCTCCCTCATGTACGATTCCAGAAGTTTGATGGCTCGCCACAACAATATCCCGCCTTTCGTCAGAGGTTCAAACAACTGGTTGATGCAAAGCCACTTGATGATGCTGTCAAAATGACCCGCCTATTACAATTCCTGGAGGGACCTATTACAATTCCTGGAGGGACCTGCGCTCCTCGCCGTTCAACGGTATGAGCCATTACCAGGTGGTTTATCAAAGGCGCTTAGGACATTGGAGGATCGTTTTGGTCAGCCATTCCAAGTGGTGAGAGCATCTGTGGAATCCCTCACAAAGGGACCTGTTATACAACCTAAGGACAGGGACAGCTTGCAGCGATAAAGAGATGTGGCTCAAGTTACTTATGATACCCTAGAGTCGATGGGATATTTGAATGAAATGAATACAGACAACCTTGAGAAGGTCATCATGCGACTTCCTAAGTGGATGCAAGCCAAATTTGCTGAACGTTTAAAGCGCCTAGAGAGTGAGGGTCATGTAATGCCAACCTTCAAAGATGTGGTGGATTTCCTTAAGGAGGGAGCGTTTCTCTTGAATCATCCATTCTTCAGTGATAGAAGTCCTGAGAATGCAGTTACCAGAATCAAGCCTAGAGTAAAGCCGCCTTTGATGCCTAAATCCCCCTGTTATGTCAACATGATAGCAGTAAAGGATGAGTCCTGTCCAATGTGTCATCAGCCCCACCGCCTATACCGGTGTGAGACATTTAAATCCAAATCTCCTAAGGAACGAAACCACTTCGTTAAGCAGCACAACATATGTTTCAATTGTATCAGTTCGTCTCTACACTACTCAAGGAATTGCAAGTCAGCCATTAGGTGTAAAGTGGAAGGCTGTGGAAGGGCACATCACACGTTGTTACATCTTCTTGAGCCTAAGGAAGAAGTTAGCCAGGGAATTGTGAACCAAAACAATGAGGTCAACCAGGACTCGTTGCCTGACCAAGGTTCATCATTCAATACTTCGACACGTTCATTCGGCACAGCCGTTGATTCCTCTGAAGTACTACTTCAAGTCATTCCAGTGAAAGTAATAAGCAATGCCGGCAGTCAAATCACGACCTATGGTCTTATTGACTCAGGGTCTGACATAACCATTGTTTAACCCTTCTCTTGTGAAGTTGTGAAACATTGAAGGAACACCAAGCAAGCTCTCTCTCACGACAGTGAACAGTGCTGATGTCGAAGAGAAAGGGATGAAGGTTAAGTTTAAGATTGCATCATTGGATAGCCAGAGTGACCATGTGATTGCCGTGAATTCTGCATGGGCTGTAAAGGATCTTACCATTCCCTTGAAACACACAAAGTTGTCGAGATCTGTAGAACAATGGCCACATCTACAGGAAGTGCCTTTCCCAGAGGTGGAAAGAAAGAAGATTTCTATCCTACTCGGTACCAACATCCAAGAAGTCTTCGTACGTCTTGATGTAAGAAAGGGAAACCGTAATGAACCACTCGCCATTAAGTCGCGTCTTGGTCGGAGCATACTAGGTGGCTCCTCAAACCTACAGTCCCATAGCCAAGGACAAGTTAAACTCCTAAACAACCAGCTCGAGCATTTCTGGAAGATTGAGTCCTACGGTGCCACAAGGCCTGAAACCAAACCATTATCTGTGGAAGATCGAAGAGCTCTAAAGCTCATTGACAACTCAATCAGCCTGCTAGATGGCCATTACCAGATGGGCCTTCTGTGGAAAGATGACAATCCTGTACTTCCTTACAACCGACCTCTAGCCGAAGCAAGATTACAGTACTTGAAGAAGCGCCTCCTTCGCGACCCTGAGCTGGAGGTTAAATACAGAAATGTGATTCAGGAGTGCGTAAATAGAGGGTACGCTAGAAAACTGAGCCAAGAAGAAGCTGCTGCAGTTAGTAATATCACGTGGTACATTCCGCACCATCCTGTAACAAACCCTGACAAGCCAGGGAAAGTGAAGGTAGTGTTTGATGCCGCCGCAAAGCTCAACGGAATGTCTTTAAATGATCAGCTATTGCAAGGGCCTTGTCTTACAAATGACCTTACTGGGGTCCTAATCCGCTTCCGTGAAGAAGAGGTTGCCTTTTCCGCGGATATAGAAGGTATGTTCTACCAGACCAATGTGACGCCAAGCGATACTGACGCGCTGAGATTCCTTTGGTGGCCTAGTAGCATCAACGACCCACCAGAAGATTACAAGATGCTGGTTCACATTTTCGGTGCAAAATCCTCGCCCTGTTGCGCCAACAAAGCTTTAAGTATGACTGCACAAGACAATGAAGGAGGATACTCGCCTGAAGCCATCAGAACGATTCGTAGAAACTTCTATGTTGACGATGTGTTAAAGTCCGTTCCAACCACAGCACAGGCTGTTCATCTGACAACTGACCTAACTAATTTGCTAATGAAAGGAGGCTTCCGGCTCACAAAGTTTGCGAGCAGTAGTCGAGAGGTATTGCAATCTATCCCGTCAGAGTTGAGAGCAAATCCACTACTAGACTTAGATCTAGATCAGTTACCATTAGAGCGAGCATTAGTGTGTACTGGGCTGCACAGTCCGACACTTTCAAGTTTAAAGCTGTTCAGGCGGAAAAACCGTCCACCAAGCGAGGGGTGCTTTCGATCGTAAGTTCTTTGTTTGATCCACTAGGATTCCTTTCACCCTTTGTGTTTTCCGCCAAGCTTCTGCTGCAGGAACTCTGGAGAGATAAACTCCCTTGGGATCGACAAATTCCGGAACCGTACCTCTCTCAATGGCAACGTTGGCTGGCTGAACTACCACATGTTGTTGCCATTGATATCCCAAGGTGTTACAAGACTCAGTCATTTGACAACACATCGACCGTCCAGCTTCATAACTTTGCCGACGCATCCGGACGCGGTTACGCAGCAGTTTCATATTTGCGTTTCGTCAATAAGGAAGGAGTGATACATTGTTCCTTTGTCATGGGAAAAACCCGCAATACTCCCATTAGAGAGTGGACTATCCCTCGCCTTGAACTACAAGCTGCAGTATTAGCAGCCCGTCTGAGCAAGACAATATTGAAGGAACTCGATCTATCAATAGATCAAACCTTTTACTGGTCCGACTCAATGATATCTTTACAGTATATCAAGAACGAAACAAGGCGTTTTCAAACCTTTGTCGCCAACCGTGTCACCGAAATCCTTGAAATAAGTCTTCCAGAGCAGTGGTACTATATTCCCGGTGTCCTAAACCCTGCTGATGAAGGTTCACGAGGTGTTAGTGCTCAATATTTTCACGCTGAATGTCGCTGGTGGTTAGGTCCAAAACTCCTATGGGAACCTGAATGTGCGTGGCCAAGTGTGTTAGTAAAGGATATTCAAGATGACGACGTGGAATTACGGAAGTCACCAAACGTTATGTTCGTCTCACATGCGCCGCAGATTGACACCTTGCTACAGCGCTATTCATCGTGGTCCCACCTATTGAGAGTAATGTCATGGGTGCTTCGTTTCGTAAAGAGAGTTCCAAATGAAACTCCAGAGTATCCTAAGTCAAGTACACTCAAGCTGGTAGAATTACAGCAATCAAGTCGAGAAATCGTGCGTTTAGTTCAGCGACAACATTTGCCTGAGGAGTACTTGTGTCTGAAAGAAGGCAGACACGTGAAACGTCACAGCAAGTTAGCTAATCTCAGTCCAATCTTGATTGATAATGTTATACACGTGAAAGGTAGGATTCATTGCGCACCAATCGCCTTCGAGGCCACACACCCAATGATCCTTCCAAAATCCCATCACATTTCCGTCTTAATAGTTCGCTACTACCACCATGTAGTGGGTCATGCAGGCTGCGAACATGTATTATCCGTAATCCTTCAGCGTTTCTGGATCATGAGGGGAAGAGCCCTCGTGCGCCGCGTTGTAGGCAGTTGTGTGAGCTGCCGCAGACGTAACTCGCCTCCTCTTCAACAAGATATGGCTGATCTTCCCAAGGAGAGGTTAGTACCTTACCAGCCTCCGTTCACTTTCACAGGTCTGGATTTTTTCGGACCGTTTTACGTGAAGCGAGGTCGCAGTGTAGTGAAAGTGTCTGGCTGCATATTCGTGTGCTTCAGTAGCCGAGTAGTACATATTGAAGATGTCAGTTCACTGGAAACGGACACTTTCATCCAAGCCTTGGTACGATTCATCTCGGTTCGTGATCGCCCAAAGGAGATATGGTCAGATAATGGTACAAATTTTACTGGTGCTCAGAAGGAACTTCGCCTGTCGGCTCAAAATCTGAACGAAGAACGCATCAAGAGTGAGTTACATTCTCGTGAAGTAGAATGGTACAGCTGTAAACTACCAGAGTGGCGTTTTCAACCTCCTGCCGCAAGCCACATATCAGGAGTTTGGGAAAGGCTCGTTAGAAGTGTCAGGAAAGCTATGAAGGCTGTTCTCGGTAGTCAGGGTGCGCTGGTTAGTTTGGAGACGTTGCGTACAGTCGTTGCTGAAGTCACATCAATCTTGAACAGTCGTCCTATTTGTCCTTCCAGTGACGATTCCAGTGATTTAGAGCCGCTCACTCCCAATCATCTTCTGCTACAACGCCGAAACCTAGTCGTGCCTCCTGGAGTTTTCGTTGAAAGGAACTTGTATTCCCGTAGACAATGGAGACACGCTCAGTTCATTGCTGATTGTTTCTGGTCTCGTTGGATCCGAGAATATGTTCCGACATTACAGCAGCGCCACAAGTGGTTACTGAACAAACGGAACTTAGCAGTTAACGACCTGGTCCTTGTTGTGGACAATACCGTGCCCAGGTGCCGCTGGTTGTTAGGTCGTGTAACAAAGGTTTTTCCAGGCGAAGACTTACGTGTACGCACAGTAGAAGTGAAGACGAAGAGCTCGAGACTTGTTCAACCCGTGACGAAGTTGTGTCTTCTTGAAGAGGCAATATGATAAACCAAGAGAAGATGTGAGCGCTATGAACATTGACATACCTAAACATTGAACACTGAACACTTAGGTTGAGATCAAATTTCTTAACTGTTGAGTTTTCTCAGCCCTATCCCCCGGGATGTTGAGGCTATTCCTCAACAAGGTTTTATGTTAGTCCGTTCCGTTCCTCATTTTTTTTGTATGTCAGTAGACCACCATCCTTCAGTAGTAATTTTTTATTTTTGAGCCCTTTACGCACGTGGAAAAGCGCTTGTGAATGAGTTAGGTACGTAAAAACTGTTTTCTTTTCTTTCGTTTACCGCCTTTCATCATGTGGTTTTTACGGCTCCCTGAGCCTCGTACTTTATGATGAAAGGGCGACCGGATGGTTTTGTAAATATTGGAATTCTTCGCCGTCATTAAATTCGTTGGGTTAATGAGCTGTTCTGTTGTTATTCGCCATCAACGCCGCTATATGTGTCCGACCCGGACAGAGCAGCTAGATCTAAAACCGTCAAAAGTACATACGGAAAAAAAAAGTCTTTTTATAGGATTACACAATTACTGCTGAACCAGTAGTTTCCATTGTGGTCCTTGCAAACAAATGAAACAAATGGTCTAAATTGAACATAACATCATTAAGAACATCATTAAGAACCCCAACCGGCCGGAGACAAACCAGTTGGCTATTTACAAGCGTGGCCAAGGATCTGAACTCGGGGCTACCGTGAAACAGATCCAGTGGTCAGGGTGGGACTCGAACCCGGGAGCGGCGGATTACAAGTCCGACACTCTAACCACTCGGCCACACTGCCTCCACATACGGAAGCAATTTGCATACATTCTTGAGAACAGCAAAAATGCCCTACAACAAACACTCTAAATACAGTGTTCATTCCGTGCATTGGGGACTAAATAAAATGTTCTGGTAAGATGCACCTCATTTTATACCACAGAAGACAAGCAAAAAGTCATAAGGGTACCCCGATTAAAAATATATCGACAACTCTATTAATTAATACCAGTTGTAATTTAAACGAAAAAGTTATGAGAATAAAATGAAATACTCTGTACCACGATGCATGTCTTCACTGTTTAGACTGAGAATCTTAAAGTTCTTTAAGCATGTATTCACTCAGAACGCTGGTCAGCGGTCTTGTTTATGAGGTAAACATGGCGATTGCTTTCTGATCACCGTTCTTGTCGATCAGAAAATCAAAATACCAGCGCGATATTGCCTCGAAGATGAAGCAGTTGTTTCATTTAATTCGTACTTCACATCCGAGTCGAAGCTTGGGTGGCACAGTTTATTTCTTACGGTGGACTGACGAAGGGAAACTGAACACTAGATCTAGATGTAGTGTTTGAATGGGAGATCACAAAACGCGGAGCCCTACTCCATGATGGAGTACCCTATGGAGTACCTGAATGGAGTACCCCTAAAAATCATGTTTTAGTCAAATAAAATGCTTTATGAACACGCTGAATCGTTTACATGTACACATCCTGATATATTTTGAGCTTGTCAGCTCTCCCATCGTCGCAGTTCGATGTAGTACACGAACTGACCGCCATCTTGAAATTAACATTAAACTGCTGACCACTTCCAACGGAAAGCTTTAACGTAACTAGCATCCATGAACGTTATCGTTAATAGGCCGACTTTTATCTATTTTCATATGATCTTCAAGAGGTCAAAAGGACAGATATCCCTCATTCTGCGATGGGTTTTACGTCTCTCAAAATACTTGTTTATGTGTGGCGTCTGTAAGATGTGTGGCGCTCCATTTAATAACACAAGATCTCATTGGTTTTTCAATTGTGCGAAGCGTTGAGGATACAAACTTACATTTGTAGGTTGAGACTTAAAAAAAGGTAATCTATATCTTTAAACTGAGCTTCTCCTCACCCATCTATTTGTAGCGTAATAAAATTGAGGTATGTAAAGAAATAAAAAAAAAAAAAAAAACAGTGATGGGTCGGTAAATAAATGCGACCAGGGCCGTTGATTTGGGAAATGTAGAAAGCTTAAATATTTTACCTCGTGCAGAACTCGAGACAGTGGGTTTTTTCATCACATGTAGTGTTTTGTCTTCCCATCAAAGGACTCATTACACAGCGGTAAAACCAAAATGGAGGAACCAGTAAGACTGAGATCCCTAGTCACCTGTCCCCCAATAAACTGGATTGTATCGAACTGTGACATTCGGAGAGCCGATAAGCTCAAAATATTTTAGGATATGTACATCTAAACGATTTACCATGTTTATAAAATATTTTATTTGACCAACACATGACTTTTAGGGATACTCCATTAAGGTACTCCATAGGGAACTCCATGGAGTAGGGCTCCGTGTTTTGTCGTCTCCCTGTTTGAATTGGTCGCATAGGAATGTAGGAATGGTAAGTTTAACGGTTAATTTCAAATTTTGCTGCTTGAATTTAAAGTAAAGTTTATCTGATCTGCTTTCGTATGTATTTATGACGGTTTTAGCTCTACCTGCTCGATTTATGTCAGCAACGTTTCATGTTGACAAGTCCCTCATAATGGCGGCCAAAATTGGAGATTGCCGAGAATCAGGTAAGTTCGCGGAGTTATAAAGTTTGTGCAAAGGTCGGGCCGCAAGTTTTTTTCTGTATTTACCTTTTCTATTGCATGGAATTCCTAGCTATGTTAGTTGGATCAGTTAAGAACGCCTCATGTTTTCAAATATTTAGCTTGAATTTGATCAGTTTTCGCGTGTGTGACTTAAGCGAACCGACAAGGTGTCATTCAAGTCTTCTTGTTTACTTGATTGTAATGTGATGTTCTCGAAAATCGCCTCGATGGATAAGATAGAGTTATTATACATGGCTGGGGTATTTGTTTCTTCTTGACTTCCGTAGGTTTTTTTAAATTATTCTCCAAAGTTGTCTCAAATTAAAGTCTTGAAAAGTGTCACGAGAGACCTGCGCTCGAATGAAATTTAATTTCCGTAAAACTCTGAAAAATGAAGAGATCCGATCTAACAGATTGTGGTTTTAGCATAGGCACATTAACGTCTTACAATACACAAGAAATGGGCGAAATATGTGCCTCAAGCAAAATCGATCGGACCGCTCTAACAGAGACACTCTCTTAACAATTCTATGCACATACGTACTTCTTCAAGAGTTGGAAACCTCGGGTATAAGAACATACTTAAAGTAATTATTAAAACAAAGAAAATCTACTAACTTCAACCTGCTGGGCAACTCCTGGTAGGCTATTTTGCAAGGATATGTTGAAAAAGATGAAAGAAATGGCTTCGTCGTGAGCAAGAATGACATCATTAACTTAGTCAAAGCCTACGACTCGTTTCTAAAAATAACACTTAACTTATCTCATACCATGACTAGAACTAAAAAGGAATAAGATGGCTTGCCATGGTAAATAGCTGGATATAATTTGTAACTTTCACATGGTTTGATCAGCTAATCGGCTTGAAGAGAGTAAAAAGAGACCTTCATTGTCAGCTCTGGAAATGCGGAATGTGACCTGACAAAAATAGCTCCATTTAAATCCTAAACATTGACAAGTAAAAAGTCACAGTTTGCCGTATCAAAACATCTTGTTTTCATCGGGTAACCTATGGCACCTCCCTACAGTTCCTTTTACCTGTCGCACGGCGTTTTCTGATGTATGCGCTAAGAGACAGCAGGAATATAACAGCAGCCACTGGTCCGCCAATGTAGTACCACTCCATGGAACTGCTGGAAGGAGCTGCTGGGGCTGCCATGTGCAAAAAATGGAGTGTTGAGATCTATACAGTCAAAATTCCTCGACTCTCTAAAGAACAATCGGTTAGGGCTACCCAACAACTATTTGCATATGTTTAAATAAAAAACAAACTCACATCTTTTATATCAGTTGACACGTACTCGCTCTTTAAATGTCATCATCAATTGATATTTCTTTTATAATTTTCATCAATTTTTAAGTAGATCTATAGGTGGTTTGAAGCCCTTAAATCTGATATGGAACCTAAGAATCGACTTTCTTTGTTCCTTATCTAACAGAAAATTAAATTCATAATATAGACTCCAGCTCTTTCTTTTTTATAGTGAGAACCATACCTCCCGCCACTTCAATCCAGAAAGTTGAGTTCTTGCTCCCTTCGCTATTTTTGGCGCGGCATGTGTATTGGCCAGAGTCCTCCGGTTTCGCTTTACGAATCGTGAGAGTGTTGTTGTTACCGAGATTCACCCCATCCTTAGTCCAGCTTACCTCAGGTGTAGGGAAACCTCTTAGAGAGCAATTGAACTGAAGCGATGAATCATATGCAACCGACTGATTCTTCAGCTGAGGATTAATTATAGGAGGACCTGGGTGTAGAAATGACAAACACAATTCAAAGTAGGTGAAAATTAAAAAAAAAACTAAGACAAACAGAAAAACAAAGAGAATAACTAAAAGAGTAAAAGTAAAATAAGACTAGTCTGTGACATTTGGTCCGAAAAGCTGCTTTCCTTTCCCTCTCAGTGTTTTAACAAATGCCGTATTACACTGGATGCGTATTGACCAGCGACTCCATAATTCACTCGATTAATAATGGTGACCATGTTTGTGTTTCCAAATAACTTTCCATCCTTCGTCCAATTCAACTCTGTTTTAGGAGAAACCCCTCATGAAGCATTTCCCTCGAGTTGTTTAGTCTGATTTGACGGGCTTTCATTGCCGATAATGAATTTAAAGAGGACCTTCTTCTAACGCCCCTCATCATCTCCACTCTCCTCCCTTTTAACTGTCGCTCACCCCCTTGTTGTAAGTTTCTGTCTTTCCCTTGCCCTCCCCTGCTGTTATAATCAATATATTGTTTTCACTGATAATGCACTAAGCCCTTGCTCACAAAAATCACGCTCGTTCTGCAGGCAAATGCAAATATATATATTTTTTTCCAATAGAGAAAAATTTCCATTATTTGAATGACAAATAAAAATCTAGTTTCTAATCGGTAACATTAAAACTCGTGCTAAGTGCGCGCTATTTATTTTTCCCCCTCCTTTTTCCCTTTTTTTTCCCCCGAGGATAACGGGGTAAGTTTCTATAGAAACTGTGATCTGCGTCGTTTTAAGATTCGTGAGGTTGTTGTTCTTACAGAGATTCACCCCAGCCTTATTCCACAGTGCCTCAGGTGCATGAGAACCTCTTAGAGAGCGATTGAAGTGAAGCAATTGATTATATGGAACCCATAAATTCTCGAGAAGATGATTAACTTCACGGGGACTTGGCCACGGAGTTTACGAGCATATTTAAAAAAAAGGGGGGGTAAGAAAACTCAAGATAAAGGAATAAACTTGAATTAAGATTTATCTGCAACCACGATTTGAAAAGCTGCTTCCCGTTTCCCTTCACTGTTTTATAGCGCTGCATGTATATTGACCAACATTTCCATAGTTTTATCAACTTGATTAGTCGTGAGCATGTTCGTGGTATCAAGAGATTTCTCATATTTTGTGCAATTCAACACTGGTTTTGGAAAACCTCTCACAAAACATCGCACTTGAAATGTTAAATCTTTTCTGACAGCCTTCTTTTGAAAAGGAAAGTAATGATTAATGTGCACCATCAATTCCATTCTCTACCCTCTACTTCCTATAAACCGTCGCTCGTCCCTTTGATGCAGATTTCTTTCTCTCCCCAGTTGACCGCTGCCGTTAAAAATCGAAGATAGCAGCTATGATTTTCACTGAGAAAATACTAAGCACTCACTCGCTAAAATAAAAAAAAATTTGCTTTTGTGTAGCACGACAAAAATTAATCAGCACGCGTCGTGCTGTTTTGCAATGATAAACAGGAGCAGTGGGGTGGGGTAATGTTTATAAATAAATTGTGGTGCTGCGTCAGTGGGAGGATTTCATCAACTGAGTTGATAATGTGAAGGTGTAGTCTGATCGTCCGGGTGAGTGTAGTCCTGAGAAGGACTGTTGTCGGTGGCAGTGACTGACGTTTCGACAACCTGTGCGGAAGTCATCATCAGAGTCAAGTGAGTGATTGTTGTCAGTAGAATGTTCTTATTCCAGTTCGTGTGAAACATAAGAATGTGATACATGAGAATTCATTTCACACGAACTGGAATAAGAACATTCTACTGACAACAATCACTCACTTGACTCTGATGATGACTTCCGCACAGGTTGTCGAAACGTCAGTCACTGCCACCGACAACAGTCCTTCTCAGGACTACACTCACCCGGACGATCAGACTACACCTTCACATGTTACCCCCGGGTTCAAACCATTTACTGCATTGAGTTGAGAATGTAACGTGGTACCGCGAAAAGAGGTTGACGTCTCGAGTGTTAGCGCTTCGTCAGAGTTAACGCTCGAAACGTCAGCTTGGAAACTCTTTGCGGTGGCCAATTCGTATTATCCACTCAGTTGATAAGACTAAATTGTTTTTAACAAAGAACTTGGAAGTTGATAAAAGGCCAGTTGAGGGATATCTGTGCAACATTTTCAACCAGCGCACGAGGAATCCTTTTCTTTTCCCTTATTCATAAAACCACTTACATTTACAAGGCTGTGCTCGTGATTCCCAAGTTCTTGTGCAGTTGAATTCTGAAAGTAAGGTATTTTATATTTTTCTAAACCATTTTCAGTATTAGTTTGTGCTCGTTTATCAATCTATTTCGCATTGTGTAATGGCATTGACTTTACTTGTGGTATATATTGCAATCTATACATGAGAATTCATATATTTGAGTAAAAGCTTATAATACATGTACAGATTTTTGAAGTTGCAAAACGGAAGTAAAAACCCGGGACCGCATTTTCGAATCATAAATTCTAAAATTTTCCTCTTGTCACATACCGACTCTTTCCCGATACTGCAAAGAAATGCACTCTTTGCAGTCACCAACCGCAATCCAAGATGACCACGCCATACAACCTTTGAAAACAATGTTGTAAGTAAAGAGTCCAACGTCAAATTATAAGCTTATTTTACGCATTTATCACATTCCCTGTGCTCTTTACCTCGGTTGCTGCATAATTCTACAGCTTATTACAAAGGATACCAAAGTAAAAAAGTATTACCTTCTGTAATCACCGTTTATAATTTGCAACGTGAGTTCGAGCTAAGATCTCCACGTTAAAAATATTGATAGCTTGAAGCTTATAAATCATCCACCATACAGTTCCCAATTTATAACCCTCATTCTTGTTCTTCCAATTTCTCTCAGGGATTCATCATGTTATCATGTTATTAAGCCTGAGAAAGTAACATTGTTTTCTATTACTTTAATAGATGACTGTACAGAAATACTCAAAGAAACAAACTAAGATTTTGATTTATTCAATTCTTTTTTCTTAACTTTTGCTGAAGATGACCAAACGCTGAAAATTAAATTGTTATAATACATAAGACTTTTTTTCCTATGCTGCATCTTTGCACACTCGTCTACTGATCTAAACTAAAACATTGTACTCTGTCTATATCCTTCTATTGGGAACCTTTCGTTTTTTCAACCAACTTTGCCTTGTTTACTTATAAATAATAGTTTAAGCATGGCTACTTACAATCTGTTGAACCAGTTAGAATGGGAATGTTAAACGAACATAAAAAAAAAAGATCCACATTTGGTAAGTAAACAAGTGGCTCAACATAACCTTGGATCTCTTGGCTAGAAACACCATAAGCTTAACGAAAAAACTGAACACATCGCACTCACCCGCTAATGAATCCGGAAAAAAACGCCGCAAAAGGGAAAAAAATTAAAAAAATCTCCATTCATTTATCTATTCATTTGTTTTTTCTCTTTAAACTATTCAGTTTGTTTAGTATGTCAATGCTTTATGTTGAAACAGATGACAGAATTTGTTTAATGAAACAAACAATCAGCCAAATATGACCGACATCTGACGATAATCACACAACTATCGTTTATTGTAGGACTTAGGTATTGAGGTATACATATCATATCAGTAACATCGCTCCCATAGTAACATCTGCACGGTAACAGCTATCGCGAGCTGTCATTAATATATACTCAGAGATTCTCTTCTAAATTACGATTGCAGTTTGCTGATCAGTGATTAGACAATGAATTGAATGTACGTATATAATGACCCACGGAAGAGTTCTTTATTTATAGGAAAGGATGATATTGATAGTTACCTTCCCTTTTGGCTGGACAGAAAAGATGAGATAAGAGAAGATGAGCAGTCAATAATGTGGATACTAGCTAAAGAACATAGCTAAGCTATGGAATGCCAATCCATCGTAGATTCTAACTAGCTATTTACAAAGGACTTATGTTCCAGTACATTATCTTTACATGGGAAGCGAGTATTAGCTTCTAAATTGACATTTCTTAGAGAAGGATGTGATGTTGGGAAATTTTTCTTCAAATAACTAAGCGAAAATATTCAAGGATGGGTTGCATTTCTGAATTTGATTTTAAATTCCGGTGTCACGTTAAGGGTCTGACTGATTACATAAGTCCTTTAAACAGCCCTTGAAGTATTTTTCGCTAAATTTGGTTTACCCCTGCTTTGCCTTTGTCAGACCTATCATGGTCCTCCGTCAGACATTAAACATAATTATCTGCGGTCCTTGACGAGATTCAGTCGCTATCCGAAAGCAGAAAAGTTAGCAATACCGAATATAATTTTTCTTTTCAGCGGTCAGCAGGAGATTAGACGGTGAGAGGCCAGCTATGATAGTCTTCGCTAATGAGGATACACCGGAAGCAAGCGTTACACTTAATATTTAAAATAAAACACAAAAAATACACTTGACACAAATTCATGAATGTCAGCGAAGGGTTCATTGACTGAATCTGTACTATTGAAAGCAAAAGAGATTTTAATGGGTTCTCGATAATAATCCCGGGTTACATCGGAGTTCTGCCAAGCCCAGTCCAGTGCTACAGCTCGCCATCCGACCAGATGCAAAATTTCATTTCATATAATTACATGCATTTTCGAGTTCTCGTTGCTAGATGCTTCCTTTGAATTTCAGTTCCCTTATGGGGGAACAATAGGTTACAATAATTTGGATTTGTTTTTATAACACTTATTCGACTCGGACTCCGAAAAGAATAAGTAACTCATAAATAATCTTATTGTAAATTTGATCTTACGCACTAAAGAATAAAAATGTCGTTTTGACATGAAAATTAAGAATAAAAACTGCGTGAGATAACTTTTCTTGGACTTACCAGCTAAGTGATTGAAGAAGTGACATGTAAAATAAAAAATATAAAAATAAAATTAAAATATGCATCTTCAGCTCAAATACTTCCAGTTGTTTATTGAGAAATGCTGCAAAATTTTTCCTTCACATAACACCTGTACCCCAGTTCAATGCGTGAACGTAAACGCGCTGTAAAGGCGCCATGAAAATACAAATGCTTTTTTTAAAAATAAAGCATGTACTTACGTTCTAATGGTTTTATCAGAAGCAAGGCCATGGAATAGAAACAACAAGGAAAAAAAATCAAGAACAGAAAAACGAATGGAATTACCTAACTAGCAAGAGATTTGATATTCATTACACAGTCGTCCAAAACCTCTGTACAGTAGTTAGTTCTGATATGTAACTACTTATAAAATCAAGACTTAAATTCCTAGTATCAAGTGAATGACACTTCAACGTCACAGTCTTCTACAGATACCATTAAATCTTTACTTAAACTGAGCCACTCGATCGAAACCGGATCCTTAGCTACTTATGGTTCACCCTGAATTAATATTTTTACAAGAACCCACTTAAAAAAAACTTAAAGCAGTTTTAGGCAAATACAACTTGGGTAGTAGGGCGAATATCAGAATGCCGTGTTTATTAGCTAGTGATCATAATTTTTCGGCCAAATATTTGTTCCCAATAATATTTGTGTAATAAAAATCGTAACTTTTATTATCACCGAGAGTACATTACAGTGAAATATGAATATATATTACGTGATGGTTACTGCAGTAGTGAAAGCAGTGAAAAGACTTGCTAAACCCACCAAAATTACTATGAAATAAAATACAGATACTTACGGTCTGTTTGCCAGTCAAGGTAGGTAATGGGAAAGAGAGAAGCATTAGTTAGTTATGCACATTTGTTATTGCTTTCATAGTTCTTAATCTTAGTATCGTTAAGACAAAGTGTGTTGATAATTGAACAACCAGGGGTAGGACTAACTGCCAAGTCATATTGTACTTGCTACAACTGTCGGGTACTTCAAATAGTGACCATATTGGCAATGAATGGGAAAGTCTGACCGGAAAAGAGTCTTGGACATATTGTCAACCAGCATTGGTAAAAAGGTCACTTTGCCTTCCGGTTAGCTCAATGGATAGAGCTCTGGACTGTTGTGCGGGAGGTCGAGGGTTCAAGCCCCGGCCGGACCAACACTCAAGGTCTTAAAATAATTGAGAAGAATATCCTACCTTTCTATAACATCAAGTAATGGTTAGATATTCTAGTCTTCTCGGATAGGGACGAATAAATGGAGGTCCCGTCTCCCACAGGGTTAGGGGTAGGAGACGTTAATTTCCCACGCACGAGATTACTGTGTAATGGATGTCCTCCCCTGGGGTGGGATGGGTGGGATTTAATGGGTGGACTACTGGCATGGATCGCATATGTTCCGTTCTAGTCCTGCCCTACTGCGGTAATGCAGTGAAATATGGTGAGAAAAAAAAAAGTATTCCTCTTGGCTGCAATTATAAAATGGTGACTGTGGTGAAAACTATGCCCGCCTGATTCATTGTAAGGAAAGCTTACAACTCTACTCTTTCGCAAAAGGAGATAACGAAAAATCATAATAACTCTGTGTCTCTCTCATAATGACTGACCGGTGCATCAGAAATGTGAAAATGAATGGGAAATAGTAAAAATAAAAGAAAAAGATACTTACGACCTGTTTTGTCAATGACACGTTGGTGACCAGATAAAATAGAATAATGACATAATTAAACTTGAATGTTGTGTCATTTTAAAGCCGGTTTAAAATAGAAATCATTAATGTGAATTAACTTTTGTATTTGAACATATTTTTGTACTTATATCATAATCTCTTGCGGACGCAAGAGATTGCAAACAGAAACAAAAAGCAGTTTAACGCTCCAAGTTATGAGCTCCTGTTTTCGGATAAGTGAACCATTTAGAGACATGCAAAAACGATTAATTTTCCTAAACAAAAGATGAAGCGACATTTTACCGCCTAAAAAGGAAGAAAAAGAAAGGAAAACAGAGGATGATGATAACAAGAAATAGTGACTGACTTACAAGCGAAACAAAACTTAATATACCTAGCAAAGCTAAGAAAGTCAAATTGTTTATTTGACCAAAGTTTACATGAATTGCGAACCACTTTGAAAAGTAAATATAGAGAAATGCTTCGCGAAGTGTTGTTAAAATAAATTGTTAATTTTTTTAGCGTTTTGCTTGAAACACGATTTCTGAATTAAAATATTTTCTTACCCGCTAAAATATCCATAAACCATAATTTTAAAGAGGAAAGAACGGCAACATGACGAGCTTTGCTCAAGAAAAAAATTCTCAGCAGGCATCGTAAACTGATGCCGAGGTTTGGGGAAGAAGGCGTTGGGTGGATGTCATCACATTAATTACACCACAATGTAATTATACAGATTAGCGCCCACGAATCCACGAGAGATACGCGATTGCGTGCGAGTTAACGCGGGGTCATCTGTGGGCGATGAAAATCAAAATCATGGAATGAAATGAAGTTTGTTGTGCGCGTAATGGTCATAAAATACTGCGTTTTCTCTGTTTCTGCCTGTTTCCTTATAACGACATTTTTAATCACGTAGTCTTTCAAAGATCCCTCCTTTTCACAGAAGAGGCAATACCGGCGAGGCGCCGTATTCGAAAAAGCCTCTCTTCCGATTATTTAGGTATGATTCTTTCGCTTGGTTTGCCATAAAATAGTAACAAAAGATATCGCAATTTTCATGTGCCGTACGACCTGAATAACAACCGTATCGAATTTCCAGTATTGCGTCACTTGGTGGATCGATCAGTGTTCACGCTTTGCGATCGTAGTACACGATGTTATTGTTTTGGTATAAAACCTGTGGCGGTCGCACGACTTGGCCTCGTATCCTGGTTAAATTCTTACCAATATTATAATGTTAAACCTCGACGAGATTTTTCATGTCGAAATGTCGAAAAGCATCATGTTTTCGATTTCGAAACCATTCGAAATGAAGTGATAGAGGCAGTCGGATTTTCGACGTGCGACTTTCCACCGGCTAACTTAACCACGCAGAGTCTTTGCAGGATTGCAAGTGCCACACTTGACCCTTGCAAGCATTGGTATCTACTTTTAAAAGAGGTATGTGACGTTCCTTTGCGTAAATATTTCATATGCGATGTATTTAAGATATTTCCCGACGAAATCCAAAGTGTGGCGACGCGGGAACTTCAGCCGGCCAAATCATCGTTCGGAGTAGTGGGGTTAGCCAGGATTCCCGACCTCGTTCACGTTGTGTTCACGTTCGGTCTAATAGCTGGTCTATCTTCTTCGTGATAAAATAATACCCGACGAACTTATTAAATTTGCGGGATTTATGACTATCGTAAATCTGGTGAACTCCGCCACACTAGACTTTGAGCCCGAAGGCGCGAAAAATTTATCTTTTGGCGCCAAACTCAGTCACGACTCCGAAGAGCTCGCTTCCTAATTTACCGAAAGATCAGCTAGAGTAAATTTCCTTGGAGTGGAACTGAAGAAGCTTCGAACACAGATTTCTCATCTCGAATCAGCATGGAGTCAATTTTACAGACCCCTTTTTTCCACCTCAATGTTCGTACCTTGTCGTGGTGAGGTGGCTTAAGTGCCTCAATGACCAATTGCAATACAATGCCTTTAAAGAATTCAGCTTCAGTTGGGCTGTATTTTCTGCAAGGTAGAGGCCAGACTAACATGGACTTTGTCATTGTAGTTATTGTTATGATTATCATAATTATCATTATTATTAATGATTTTGTTATTGTTATCATTATCTTTAGGATTGTGATTGAATCATTTTCAAAATGAAATAGGCTGCTCAATGAGGATGGCATGCTAAGGCAAGTAGATTTTCATTTATTTACCCCCCCCCCTCCCCCCAAGTAGAAATTCAAGTGTTTCTGATAGTTTTTCTCTTCAACAGATTGTTAGAATGCAGAAGATTTTCTAAGACACATTGTACAGAGGGCTTGTCCTAAGTAGTTGTTTTCTGATTCAAAACCACCTGCCTAGTTTTGTTTCTCTTGGGTAGTTAGTCCATGGACTGTTGTTATCTGATGGCAGAGCTAACAGGTGGATCTGTTTCTCTTGGGTAGTCGGTCCATTATGGGCTGTTGTTATCTGATGGCAGAACCACCAATCTGTTCTGTTTCTCTTGGGTAGTCAGTCTATGGACTGTTGTTATCTGATGGCAGAACCAGTCCCTATTTTTTTCAGCTCTATGCTGTCAGTCTTTTATGGACAGTTGTTTTTATTTGATGGCAGTTTTAGCTTGCTCTTTTTGTTTTGAAAAATGTGTTGCTTATGCTGTTTGTCACGTATCATCTGTTATTAGTCAGAGGCACTTTGGTCAATCAATGCTATCATTGTCTTCATTATTATTATTGTTAATTCAGCTGCTACTCTTCTCTCTTTGCCACAGGGCCCACTACAGATAGCACTAGCTTAATGAAGTCCCTAAACCTTTCACAATGAGCCAACTCAAGAATTGCAGTCCTGAACAGTTTTTGGGGTTTTCCTGGCTTTTCTTGAAATTATTTTGTCTCAGTTTCAATTACTTGGATACTCATTCAGCTAGACTAACAATAACACCATTTTGTTCATAGATAAACATTGAAATAATCATAATAGTAATATAAATGATAATAATAATAATGATTTGTTATTGTTACTGTTATCATTATCATTATCTTTATGATTGTGATCATCATTTTCAAATTGAAATTGGCTGCTCAGTGAGGATGGCATGCTGAGGCAAGTAGATTTTCATTTAATTCCTCCCCCCTCCCCCCAAATAGAAATTCAAGTGTTTTTGATAGTTTGTCTCTTCAATAGATTGTTAGAATGCAGAAGATTTTCTAAGACACATTGTACAGAGGTCTTAAATAGTTGTTTTCTGATTCAAAACCACCTGCCTGGTTCTGTTTCTCTTGGGTAGTTAGTCCACGGACTGTTGTAATCTGATGGCAGAACTAACAGGTGGATCTGTTTCTCTTGGGTAGTCGGTCCATTATGGGCTGTTGTTATCTGATGGCAGAACCACCAATCTGTTCTGTTTCTCTTGGGTGGTCAGTCTATGGACTGTTGTTATCTGATGGCAGAACCAGTCCCTATTTTTTTTCAGCTCTATGCTGTCAGTCTTTTATGGACAGTTATTTTTATCTGATGGTAGTTTTAGCTTGCTCTTTTTGTTTTGAAAAGTGTGTTGCTTATGCTGTTTGTCACGTATCATCTGTTATTAGTCATAGGGTGACTTTGGTCAATCAATGCTATCATTGTCCTTAGTATTATTATTATTATTATTATTAATTCAGCTGCTACTCATCTCTCTTTGACACAGGGCCCACCACAGACAGCACTAGCTGAGTGAAGTCCCAAAACCTTTCACAATGAGCCAACTCAAGAATTGCAGTCCTGAACAGTTTTTGGGGTTTTTCTGTCTTTTCTTAATTTGTTTTTGGCCCAGGTTCAATCACTTGGATACTCATTCAGCTAGACTAACAATAACACCATTTTGTTCATAGATAAACATTGAAATAATCATAATAGTAATATAAATGATAATAATAATGACTAGATTAATGGAAATAATCATAGGAATTATAACCATCAGGATAATGAACATTATTTCTCTAACTATTGTAAATATTTTTATCATTGTTATTACTATTATTGTCATTATTATTGTCATCACTGTTATAATTATTATTATCATTATCATTGTTATCAATGTTATTATTATTTCCATCATGAATTATTAGAGATGCTTGGGAAAAAATGATCTATAGTTCCCTCCAACTCATTATTCTTTCAGTTAAGTGAATTAAGACTTGTGAACAGTTACTGCTTTATTCTGTCATTCCTGATGACCATAGAAATGGTGAAAGTCCACAGATATTATCCCTCTAAGAGTCTCTCCAGGTGTTTTTTTTCCTCTGAATTTGGTTACAACAGAATGAAGGGCATCAGAGTATAGTGCGCCCAGCTAGACATGAATTGCATTAATATTACAGGGTCATTTTGCTGTATTCAGGGTTTAATCTTAGCCTTCTACAGACAAGTTTGTACCTCTAAATGCAAAACACATTTTATCGTTTTTTAAAACAAACTTACAAAAACCGCCAAGAAACAGCTACTAAATTGATGGAAACATGACGAACAAGTCAACTAGACTCTGTACTTCACATCATTGAAATCAAAGTATCACTTTAGGAACATAAAATCGCAAGGTCAGTTTCCTATTTTTAGTGCCTGAGAAAAGATCAGGCCACCAGATTACTTCAAACTCTCTGGTTGCTCGTCCCTCTCAATTTCCAACAACCATTTTAGTTTACTGGGTGAGAATCGTGCTTGATTTCTTGCCCCATGCTCTTTCCTTGGCCGCCTGTAAAGCTTGTTGAGAGTTTAACAGCTACTACTTGCAGCAACCTCCATATTCCTTCGATAGCTTTTCTTTAACTCTAATGGTACAGAACTTTGATGACTCAGACCAGAAATAACATCATTCACTCTACCATCCCTGTAATAAAAATCTTTGGATTTTTCTCTCCATACAGGGGGCCGCAAATGCATTTTTTCCCTCGCACGTTTATAAAAACATTCGGCATGCCTGCGAACAAAGCTTGGATGTATGTTTCAGGAACTTAGTATCTTTCAACTCGACACCATTTGCCTGAAACCAAAATAATAATTACGAAAGTTAAGAGATTATTTACTTCTGGAGTGAAATGTACTAAATGATTTGCCCTTTCAAACAAAAACCTGAGTTATCAGGTTTTGTCAATCACAAAATTACACACCGGGTTATTAGTATTCCTTGGGGACCTTCCTATATTATCATAAATATCTAAGACAAGCAGGTCTTTTAGCTAGATAATCTATGTTAAAAATCGCGCTGTACAGCACTTAGAATTATTTTCCTCACTCATTATTTTTCTCACACTGCAACTTCGCGTACTACGCAATTATTACTTCGCAGTCATATCTGGTGTCCAATTGGGAGAAGAGCTTGTTATTATTTTTGTTTTAGGGCCTGATTACATGAGCCGGGCTGGCCCTGTTAGCCGGGCTGATTTCATTTGTTTTGGTGTTCGCCAAAGCGTGAAAACAAAAGGTAATCAGCCCGGCTAACCGGGCCAGCTCGGCTCATGTTTCAGGCCCTTAGAGGTGAATTGCGATTTCTTTTACGTCCCCTATTTCGTCGAAGAAAAGCTCGAACAAATGCTGTAAGTAATGAGTAAGTCACTATGAACAACTAGTGCAAAGTGACAGCACTATCGAGCCAAACTGAGAAGTGTTCTTTAATGATTTTTAACATGCACCACCAATTCTTACTATTTTTAATTTCTGCGTTTTAATAGACTTTGACATGTTCTTGAGAAGATATTAAATCGGTTAGCGCTGTTGTTCCCTTCTAAATTATTTTCGTGGAAGCGCCTCGTAAGACACTGGTTTAACTAAAACCATGTTGGGGGACGTTGCATTTTGACTGCACAACCCGCAATTTTAATTTTAACAGCTATTCGAGTGTGTGAAGAACGGAAAAGAGGAAAATTACATACCATCGGCCTTTCGATGCACGGGCGAATTAAAACTTTTTACAATTCCACTTATCCATTGCTTGTAACTGATAGACCTTGTCCTTACTCTTGCGGGAAGCCGTACGATCTGTTGTCCATTGTCGAACTTGGCAAACTTAGCGCACTCTGCCTCGAGCGCAACAATGTGATCTTTCGATTCTCTTTCTCACTAGCGCAGTTGTTGTGTTGAACATGGACGAATAATACATCGCAGCGTGTCTTGTAGATAGCTAGAGATGCCATGTTTAGGATAAGCGCTGAATATGGACGAGCTTTAAAGCCGCCACTGAAAAAGCACAATCGACCGTTTTTCATTGTAAGGATCAGGTCTTTCACACAGCTGTCAGAATTAAAGAGAGGAAGAACGTCGATCTCGCTCACCTAAGTAGCGAAGTACAACACGAGCGGCGACGATGATCAAACACCTGGAAGATCACCGTGGTGTACCTCTACTCTTTGGTATCATAGCCAAGAGCGAGCCGTTTCGACTTGTCACTAAGTTTTACGGTTTATAAAACAAAGGCCCCGCTCTACACAAAGCCTTAAAGAATGAAACACTAGAAAAGCTTACTTAGCTTGGAATTATAAAAATTTCCTTTCTTAAAAATCGAAGATTTTCATGGTTTCCGTAACTTCGAATTTTTCCAAATTTCCTCTTTTGCATGTTATGCTGTTTTGCATTTACTTCAACGTATACTTTAGTTCAGCGTCGATCATTTATCATCCTTAGAAGAAAATATTCTGATCTTCACGTTTAACTATAAAATTGCTTTGGCTTACATTGTGCGCCTAAAAGGAGCGTTAAAGTAAACATGAGTTAATTCCACGCGAGGGTTTTACCTGGAAAAATGCCTGCACACGAGTGACACCTACATTACCGCGTGTCCCTTTCTGGAAAACATTCGTGTTATGACAAGAAAGGTCAGCTTAAGGGTCTTGGGTTACCCAAACTATGCAATTTTGACGCCGAAAAGTGCCAAAAAGTAATTACAGAAACTTCATCCGCAACACCTTGAACGTGCTGTGGGCGCGAACTGAGATCTTCTCTCACAGTTAATAATTGCCAGGCGGAACTCAGATCCGGCTTAGCCTAATTTGCATAAATTTTTTTGGTGGGCAAAGCTCGTCATGTAAATTGTTAGTTGAATTAACGTGTACAAAGGCCAATGATCCCAAACTGAAAAAGGCAAATGATAACACACAATGAAACTGTTGTGCGCGAATGTTATTCTACTTTTTTAAGTGGCTGAATATACTTTGCGTAGGATGTTTCACTT